>NC_142948.1:3188559-3245294 GCF_046866305.1 Octopus bimaculoides | reverse complement strand
TATATATATATATATATATATATATATATATATATATATATTATATATATATACAAACATATATATATATATATATATATATATATATATATATATACATATATATATATGCAATTCATAATTTAATAGCTTTCAATGTGATACCTATTAAACAGAAATTATTTTTATCTAATGAAAATTTAATAAAATCTACTCATAAGTAAGTGAAATTATGCTAAATACAATTAAATTGAAAATCTTTTTTATCCCTGGCCAGATCGGCAATTCTGAAAACTTTGGGGTGAGAATTTTACACAAATAGAAGCTTTTTTTTTTTTTATCAATTTTTATCCTGAAAATCGTCTGCATAAATTACACAGGTGTGCAAATTATATGGGTTTTTACGGTAGTCAAAAATGCTGTCAAAGGAGTTACCTTAATCATCTTCATACTCATTATTAATTTCTTGAAGAACTTACCTGATATAATGGTTAATATTTCCTTTTAGAGCAATACTGGCATAAAAATAAATGACTGTAGGAGTCCAGAAGATGGCAAAGCAACCAAGAAGCGATGTAACCATGTAAGTTGACTTTCTCTCTTGGCTTGTTATGGCTGACCGTGTCACAGAACATTCCTGAATAGCAATCACTTTGGCCTATCAAAATAAATAAAATATAAAATTTACAACCACATGGTTTCAAGTTCAGTTTCACTGCATGGTACCGTAGGCATTGGTTATTGGTCATAATGAACCAATCACTGTCCACTTAAAGAAGCATCGGTACAATCTGGATGGAACAACCATCACAAGGTATTTTTGTTTGAACTCACAGGTTTGTCAGATTTTTCTCATTGATATTTACATCAATCAATAAACATCAGTCTGTGTGTGTGTGTGTGTGTGTGTGTGTGTGTAGTTCAAATTTACAGAAAACAAGACAAAGGTAGGTAAGGGAACAACAAGCATTTTTGTGGCTTAACATCACATATCTGAATCAGACCGGGGACGAACTGAATCGCCAGCCTATGACTACAAATAGATGGTGTAAAAACCATTCACTGGTTTGCCATGATGAGGCTTACATAAGATTAAATTCAACCATGAATTTCAGTTGTTAAGGGCAAGAATTAAAACTAAAAATTAGTGGACAGCCAGTTTTTACAATTGAATTATAAAGATTTCATATAATGAGAGAAGGTTATGTCGAACTTCTGCTTGCACATGGAAATTACATCAGAGAAACGATTTCAAAGGGAGAATATTATAAGGAGTAATTCACAGCAACAGGAAATAGACAGAGTGATCTACTTCCTATATATATATGCACTATAAGATTGTGTATAAATGCACAGTCACCCCTCAGACCGACTCCACCAGGGTTTACATTGGTGGCATGATTGATTGAAACACTATTATTTTGCACTTCCAAGCACTTTCTCTAATCGTCATCATCATCATCATCATTTAACATCTGTTTTCCATGCTGGCATGGGTTGAGTGTTTTCTCTAATAGTTCCAGGAAACAATCAACCTCCCTCACCACCTGTATACAAGGGGCTACTGAAAAGTTCCTGACTTCAAGGTTATCACAAAAGGCCTGATTGGAGGTCTAAACTTCCTAGTTTTTTTGTTTTTTTTTACAGGGCTTAGAAAAACTGAAGGACCACTGCAATAAGTGTGTGAATCTGGGAGGGAGAATGTATTGAATAAAATCATAATTAACTGATCCTCCTGTATTTTCTTTTACCCAAACCAGGATCTTTCTTCAGCACCCCCTCGTATATATATGAAGGGGTGCTATAAAGTTCCTGGTATTAAGGATATTGCAAAGGGCCTGGATGGAGGTCCAACCTTCCGAGCTCTTTTACAGGGATTAGGAAAACTGAAGGACCGTTGCAATAAGTGAGTGAATCTGGGAGAGGAATACATTGAATAAAATTGTAATTAACTGATTCTCCTGTATTTTCTTTTAACCAAAGCCAGGAACTTTTCACCACCTCCTTGTACACCACCCCACAGCTGAAGTCTGGCCCTATAACCTGTCCAGATATACTGCGTGTGGTGAAATTCCATATATAAGCCTGGGAAAATGGACATTAAAATAATGACGATGTCATTGTAATTCCTCTTCGGATAACAAACACCAAGATTTATTGCAACAACATTGAGTTGACATATAATATCATTGACATATTTACCTGTTTCCGGGCAATTCGTATCAGAGGAACGTATAAGCACGTCATTATGGTCAATGGCAGGAATAGTTGAATGATAAACAGTATATTGGTATGTGCAAACCGGAATATGTTCTCATACCGACAAGCTCCTACGTATTCTCCTGAAAAATAAAAAGAATTATATTTTCATGCTAATTTGAATTAATCCATTCTGTGAACTAATCATCTTAAAAATTTTATTTGCCAAAATACATGCATATACATATAATATACAAACATATTTATATATAGGTATGGTGGTGCAAACAGGAAAAATAGAACACAAAATATGAATATAGTTTGATAAGTGCCAACAGATGAAACTCTCAGCCTTTGAGTCAATCTGTTGCTTCTGCTAATATACATACATCCAACATCATCATCATTTAACGTCCACATTCCATGCTGGCATGGGTTGGACAGTTTGGCATGGAGCTGGCCAGACTCCAGTTATTTGCTGTGGCATGGTTTCTATGGTTGGATGCCCTTCCTAATGCCTATATGAACCCCACTATATGACTGCTACATAGTTATTAAACAGCACTTCCATTATTAACCACAGGAAGGTGAAAAGAAAATTGAACTGGGTTGGATTTAAACTCAAAACATACAGCTACGTAGCAAACATCGGTACATGGAACCTTATTTTATTAGAAAAATGAACACATTTTTTTTACAATGTTGTCCTGGATGTACTAAAAGGATTGGATGGTCACAAATGGAATGTCTTTTATTATAGTTCTCCTCAGTCAAGCTGACCTGAGGCTTAAAACCATCGATAACAACACTACCACTATTATTGTCATAATCATCATCACCCTCATCATTATCACCACCACCATCAACTATTATATGCTAATGACAGAGCTTCAGCACAGTCTCTTTGATCTCCTAAAACACCAGCTAAATTTTGCTCAAATCACACCCTACATTCCAAAATAAGGAAAAGATGCATTAGACAATAGGGTCCAAGATCCCCCTCACAAAGACAAGTTAGTCATGGCTGGAATGTCTTAAATCATAGCTCTGCCTGATTGTGGTTGACCTGGGGCGAAACAAGAAGCACCACCATTCCCACCTGGAAGACAGATTATGAAAGAGAAAGAGCAGAGATGTTTGCTTACCTTCTGGTATGTATATTGTATACAAGAGAATTATTGTTGTCTGGGTGGAGAGCCATATGAAAACAATACAGACCAGGATCCGTTTCTCATTGACATAGTTGTGGTATTTTAATGGGTGAACAACAGCTATGTATCGGATCACAGTGATGCAGACAAGATGGTAGGAAGATCCCAAGTCCAAGGCAAGCACTTCAGTCAATAGAAACTGACAGAGGGACCAAGCTCCTGCAATAGAGGGAATACAAAAACATATACATAAATATATTAATATCACCTGATGAAATGGCGTGGTTGTGCAACAATGTACATTGCATTGTGCAACAAAGTACATTACATGGTGCTCCTTTGGCATGTGATCTACAACTTTAGGTTTCTTTTTAAATTATTTTGAACATACTTAGCATTGTAAATGTATTTTTCCAAAATTATTATTATTTTAATAATAAGAAAACCATATAATAATTTAAATAATCACATAGATCACCCACCAAAGTAAATTTGCTCACAGAGATCACATGGAAAGTGGTACTAGCACAAAGTTAGAGGGGACATTCTCATTTTTCCCCCCAAATCCAATCGTTTTTGAAAAGAAAATGGGCACATTGGATGGCATGGTCCAGTATAGCCTTGAAAAGGCAGGATGGCCATGATTGGAATGACCTTGGTCGCAGGTGAACATAGAATTAGGGTCCGGGCTAAACAATAACAACAAATTACCTTAATTACACATTAGACAATGTGGTCCTGGACAGACAACCTGAAAACAGGGTCAAAATGATTACAGCTTTGAACACAGGTATGCTTAATCAAGATTGACCCAGGGTTAAACAACAACAACAAAAGCAACAACAACAACAACAACAACAACAACAACAACAGCAATAATGATAATAATGGAACATATCAGGATGCATAAATGTGTTGGTTCGGCTGGGAAAGACATGAGCTGTTCTTATATGATAAATAGTTGCAGGAAAATTAACAGCAAACGATGATAAGCTCTTCATCAAAATATCGTTTAACAGATATTTTCAGCCACATAATAGATCATTACTGTTTTAGGGGATGGGTGGAGAGACAGACAGACAGAGTCAGAGAGAGTGGTGGAGAGAGTAAGGGGGAGAGGAAAACACTCTAATGCTAATAAAATGAAAAATAATTTAAGAGAAGCCTAGCAGAAGGTGAAAAAAAGAAAGAAAAAAAAATAAGAAAAAAGAAAGAGAAAGCTATAAGTCACTTGAAATGAAAACAATGAATAAATAATAAAGAAATATAGAAAACACCTCCACAGGGCCATTTTAACTGTGATTTGAGCCCTCAATATACAGGTCGTTTATTATTTGTGTGCAGAGTGGCAGTTTCTATATAAACACATGATAAGTTATTGAAGTGCGACAGCAGCTGATTGTCTCCACTTGAAATGTTTCTTCCTGTGTTTAAAGATGAAATTTCACATCTGTCTCTTATATGACCAGGGCCACTTGTCACTGAATAAAGACAACCTTGGTCGCATGAGGTAATAAAAATGTACAACTTTGATTTGTTGTAGAGAAACTAAAGTAATTCTAGCGATATTTTGTATTGTTTTCAAGAATGAAGATGTGTTCTACAGCAACAACCAAACAATCGATTCATTTATTATTGAAGTACCATTGAGCATGAGTATTTCCACACTAGGAATTGCCCTCTCAGAGAAAAAAAAAAAAACAATGATACATAGAAATTAACTTTAACTCATTAGCTTTTAAACCAGTCATATCCAGCCAAAAAATTCTGCCTGTTTTATTATGTTTAATTCTGTCATGCTCAGCACTGGATTAACCATTAAGTAAAATAAGCATGTGCTTAGGGCATCAAAGGAAGGAGAGAGGGGGGGGGGCACCACAGAAATGTTAAATGGTTTACGGCACAAAAGAAATCACTTTAAACTTGCTAAAATAATAACCAGGATGCCTTTATCTCTATGAAGTATAGACGCAGATGTGTTACATAAGATTAATTTTGAGGGTCTGATCAAAGACTTTGCAATTCAAAAAAGTAGGAGGAAACTTCAAATACAAATAAAATGGAAGTAAACAAAAATAAACATTATTTTCCCTCTTATTGTTTTGTTTCGTTTTGAAAAATAAAAATTTATTTTATGGTTTGCTATTGTTTCTATTTTGAATTACATAATCTTTTATGGGGGCACCAAAATCTTTTAAGTGTTTAGGGCCTTGATGGGTCTTCCTCTGGCCCTGGTCATGCTGTATTCCTAGCAGGAATAGGTAACAAACCATCTTCTGCTGGATTCCCTGTAAAGCAGTAATGAGTGATACACATAGAAAAAGATGATGAACTGATTCTGTCAATTAGTTTGCTCCCAATTGTTATTCTTGAGCTCTATATGCAACTATTTAATTTTCTGCTCAGGAGCCCAGTGGGAGGATAAAGTTAGACACAGGGGCCCAGATCTGAAAGAGTGAAATTGGCCAGATTCAGCCTCTCACAGCTACCTTACTATGTCATTCTAAAAGCAGACAATCACATCAGAGAAAACTCAAAGCTGAGAGATAATGCTTGATTAATTCAAAACGTGAATAAATAAGCATTACATTTGACAGAGTAATCGGAATGCTAAAGGGTCAAACTAGTATATCTTATTTTTTTAGCCAAGAGAGAAGACAGTGTGTATGATTTATTACCAGGCTTCTGTGACTGGAATGATGCAATAAAATGTCCGACTTTGATTAGTTTTAGAGAAACTAAAGTTATTCTGGTGGATATTTTGTATCCGTTTAAAGAATGAGGATTTGTTATATGGCAACAACTAAAGTATTGTTTTATGTAGCATTGCAGTTCCATTGGGAACAAGAACTTCCACACTAAGAATTGCTCTTTGAAGACAGTTCTACTCATCCATCACTTCAAGCAGCTCACCCAGACCAAAACAATTCATTCTCTCCAAGCGTTCCTGTCTTCCACAACATAAATACACCAACACCAGTCGTCAAGAGGTTGTGAGAGAGAGAGAGAGAGAGAGAGAGAGACACACACACACATACACGTACATACATACATACATACATATATATATGATTAAGGCGATGAGCTAGCAGAATCGTTAGCACGCCGGGTAAAATGCTTAGCGGTATTTCGTCTGTCTTTACATTCTGAGTTCAAATTCCACCGAGGTCAACTTTGCCTTTCATCCTTTCAGGGTCGATAAATTAAGTACCAGTTGCATACTGGGGTTGATCTAATCGACAGGCCCCCACCCCAAAAATTTCGAGGCTTGTGCATAGGGTAGGAAAAAAAAAAATTTATATGTGTGTGTGTGTGTGTGTGTGTGTGTGTGTGTGTGTGTGTGTGTGTGTGTGTGTGTGTGTGTGTGTGTGTGTGTGTGTGTGTGTGTGTGTGTGTGTGTGTGTGTGTGTGTGTGTGTGTGTGTATAATGATCTTTCAGTTTCCATCTACCAAATCCACTCACAAGGCTTTGGTTGATCCAAGGCTAATATTAGAAGACACTTGCCCAAGGTGCCATGCAGTGGGACTGAGCCTGGAACCATGTGGTTGGCAAGCAAACTTCTTATCACACAGCCATGTCTTTGGTTTCCCAAATCCCAAGTATTGGTGCTAAACCAGGAAATGAATTAAGCCCGTTAATCTAAGTAGACCACAGAAGGATTAGAATTCAGAATGCAAAGAGCCAGAATAAATACCACAAGGCACCTGATCCAATGTTCTTACAGTTTCACCATCCCCCTTCCCACCCCATGGTGGCATTTTGTTTTATCAACTTTGAAAGGATGAAGGCACAAAGCCTGGAAACACTTCTGACTGGATCTCCTGCTACACCTCTACAAACCCTAGAAAACATTCACATTGGAGTATCACTCACATTCAAGTACCACTCACACAGAAATGATATTCATACTAGAGTACAACTCACACTGGAGTAATGCTCCCACTGAAGACTTCTCACAGTGGAGTATCACTCACATTGAAGACTACTCCTAATGGAGTATCACTCACACTGAAGTGCTACTCCAACTGGAGTGTTACTCACCTCTATGAAACAGTGCTGCTGTTACAATCATCAACATCCAAATCCAAGACTGAATCTAAATGACGCCTATTGAAGTAATTAGAAACAATCTAATCCTCAACAGACCTCAATCGCTGACAACCACTAACAACAACAATAGCCTCTGCTGCTCTGAACTATCAACTCTCTACTTTTCTTCTTCCAAGCCCCAGTCACCCATCCAGTTCACATCTCTCTCTCTCTCTCTCTTGTCATTCACAGTGCATCACATCTCTTCTTACTTGGTCATGTCATTGTCTAAGATAACACTCATTAAACAGACAAAGTAATTAGAGAGACAAAAGTACACTTCTACAATTTCCAATTACTTCAAGAAACAATTAGAATCTCATGAGAATTATAGACATAGTTCCTTCGATACATATCAAGTTGCAATTTTCTTTCAAACTCTCCAGGCATTTTACATAGTGTATCAATATGGTGATGGAATCTCTAGCAAGATATCCGCATTTTTATCAATTCCAGACTTTGATACTTAGAAGACATTTAATACTTTTGGAAGTAAACCAATTACAAGACAAATGTTGAGTGTGTTTTGAATTGGAATTTAGACAAAGTTGGAATTTAGAATGAAATATATCATTTCAAGAACAGTAGTTTATTTAGATTCATCAAAATCACTGGAATTCTTCTGATCACAAATAGTTCTTCTGTTTCAGAATTTATCTCACCAATTCTCACCCCAACCTCTACCACACACACACACACACACACACATACACATAAATAGTAAATTCAAACAGTAAAATCTATTCGCCAACAGAATGTGGCAGTCCTACACAGGATGATGTTACTACTGTTTAACCCCAGGAAAACATCTTTTCCAGCTGCCTACCGACACACAATTTGTGTCCATATACAGACACAAACTGTATATGGGGTTTGTGAAGGAAGGGAAAAGTAAGAAGAAAAAAGTTTGAGAGGGTGGGGGAGGTAAAGGAGTCATGGCTTTTGTATCAGTGTGGTCAGACTTAAGATTAAATTTTATTTTTATACATAACAATATTGTTTATAAACAATCACCCATAGTACCCCAAGATAAAATTTCCTCTGTATTAACATCCTAGGTTTTATTAGTGTCTTGCCCCTTTAACTGGTAATTAACATCATGATTTAGAGTCTTCCCCTACCCAGCCTCTTTTTATAAACAGTTACTCTATATCCAATTTACTACTCCTAATGTCTTCTTCCCTCCCTGAAGAAAAGGGATACGTATGACAATATTTATGATCATACCTAGCCATGAGCTGTCAGCTCACTCTTGCCCTTTATTCTAAACAGACACAGTCCTAGTCTTAGATTTAGTAGTTGATAAAAAGACAAATAAATTGGAAATGAACTACAATCCTTTACAAGCTATGACCCCAGTGGGCTTCATGCGTTTCTTGGAAGTGTAGTCTATTCTTAGCTACAATAGTGACAACATGAATCTCTTCCATCTTCTTGCTCTGTTAAAGCATTTGAGAAAAATTATATTAATGTGTCCAACTGGTTAAAATTCTATTTATTTGTGCAGCAGAAGATGGCACTGCATCTAAATTGATGTAATGACTGCATTGTTCAATTAAAAGGAGACGCTTGAAACTGTTGTACTGCATCACTTATTTTGATTTTATTCACCTTACTTCGAGCTGTGTGGATAATACCGGACTAACTTGGTGCTTCAACTTAAGTACCTAATTCAACTAAATCTCAAGTATATATATATATATATATATATATATATATATATATATATATATATATATATATATATATATATATATATACGATGGACTTCTTTCAGTTTCCATCTTTGTGGAGACTTTTGTAATCCATGACCAACTTGCGTGGCATAAATAAAACCATACTTAAATGTTCACAAGGTGTCGATAAATCATTCACAGACACCCTCAACAAACACCGACCAGCAACACATATCTGGCCATAGAGAAAGGTTACCTTACTTCAGCTACCCCCCACCTCTCCTTCCCCCTCAACCAGCATTGAATATATGTGTGATTTCTATGTTTCCTAGATATACCAGGCATCAATAAATTTTGCATCCAGAATTCTAAAAACTGTCAAATGTTCCATAAGCAGAGTCAGAAAATGGTTAAGTGAGACTGCACAGTTTTGCTATTAATCATACAGTAGAATATGACACCAATTATTGATACAATATTGAGTATACCATGGACAAAAGAATGTGTGTGTGTGTTTGCAGAGGTTACCTAATGAATAATGGCTGAACGGAAGTGGGTGAAAGCAAGTGTTTTCTAGGAGAGGCGATGGGGTATGTAGTGGTTAATGTCACTAACTGGGTGTGAGAGTGACAAGTGCGGCTGAGCAGTTGTGTGTGAGTGTAGAAGTGAGTGAGTGTGGTAAGAGTGAAGTGTGAGTGCATGTAAGGTGAGTGAGTGTGGTGAGAGTGGAGAGTGTGTGGGGTGGAGAGTGGAAGGTGAGTGTGTGGGGTGGAGAGTGGAAGGTGAGTGTGTGTAGGAGTGATGAGTGAGTGTGTATGTAGGAGTGAAGGTGTGTGAGTAAGAGTGGGGTGTGAATGTATGAACGAAGAGTTAGAAAAGAGATTGAGTGTGAGTTGGAGTGAAGTGAGTGTATCTAAGAGTGTGAATGAAGTGTGAGTGCAAGTAAGAAAGGAAAGTGAAAGTAGACAGTAAATGAATGAATCAATGCAGTGAGAGTGGATATAGTAGAGAGTGGAGAGTGGATGTAAGTAAAGGCGGGTGTGAGTGTAGTAAGAGTAGAGAGTGAGAGAGAGAAACTGTTTGAGTAAGTGTGAAGGAGGTAGAAGTGGTGGTTGCAATACGAGCATTATTGACACAATATAACATAAAAGCATGGCAGTGAGATCTGTTCTTCTGTTGACATATTAAGATGGGGACGATAACCAACACACTAGCATAGCAGGATGCCTGCGATGTTGATACGAGAGGATGTCAATCTAACAGGCTAAGACAATAAACAACTCTTTTTAGGTGTCAACGAGATATCATAGATGTGGGGATAAGATGCAGGGGGGTAAGGATGTCTAGTTGTTTAACAGTGAGTAGCGTAGAGGAGGTAAAAGGAAACCAAGTCAACCGTTGACGCCATGGAGAGCAACTGTTCCAAAGCAAAAAAAAATCAACTGTTGTTTATGATAGAGAGCCAGGAAGTGAGTGGTCTGTTGGGGGTTGTTAGGGCCCCCACTCTCTGCAAAAGTTGAGATGAAAGCAAGAGTGTCCAGGAGAACTGAAGTGGCTGACGACAGGTTTAAGTAATCCAGCAAATGCTCTCTGAAGGTCTCAGTTTACTTCTGATTGGTTTCTTCTCGCTTTAATCTCTTTAATCTCTTTAATCTCTTACCTCTTTCAGTCATTAGACTGTGGCCATGCTGGGGCACTGCCTTGAAGAAATCAACCCCCAGAACTTATTTAGCTTGTTACTTATTCTATCGGTTTCCTTTGCCAAACCGCTAAGTTATGAGGATGTAAATACACCAACACCACTTGTCAAGCAGTGGTGAGGGACAAACACACACATAAATATATGATAGGCTTCTTTCAGTTTCTGTCTACTAAATCTACTCACAAGGCTTTGGTCAGCCTGAGGCTATAACAGAAGACACTTGTCCATCCATTAAATATTTCTCATTGTTAATATATTTATCCTACACAGAGTACTGCATACATAACAATGCCATGGGGTTAACGCATCAGGTCGAGAATAATTTATGGTAGCCAGCAACAAGTAGTATGGGAGCTTTTATGAGTTCATTGGTAGGCATTTGCCATATACAAAATACAAAGATACACACATGTATGTATGTGTGAGTATAAATGTGTGTGTGTGTTTCTCCTTATCCTGACATCATGTGACAGTCGTAAATGAATGTCACTGTCATATAAGCAGTGTCATTCATTTCTAATATTCTACAAAAAACTTGTATGAAAGAAATATCACCCTGCTTGAACAGGGTTTTGGGTTGATGACAGGAAGGGCATCAGGCTGTAGGAGATCTCTCCCAATAAACTCAGGCAAGCATCATGGAAAAGTGATGATGATTGATATATATATTACCATACTGCTGCCGATCAATCAAATATAAGTTGATCTCCATCAGATATAACTTGTCATCTCCAACTTTGATACTTTATTTGTTATTCATTTCAACATGATTACTTTCCCACGGCTTTTTGCATTTTGTTTCCATGAATCAATATTTTTTTTATATATATTTCCATATTTTTGTCTTAAACATTTGCTAAATTTTGACTTCTAGTTACAAGATTTTGATGCTTTGATCTAAAATTCAAGTTATTAATCCAGATTATTAGATATCCTATGTCAATGTAACTACAAGCGTCAGCCACTCTATGAAAGCATCATCTTTCTTGATAATCCTGCTATAACAAGGAATTCTGTAATGCAAAACTTGTTTTCTCCATTGACTTCCCTATTGTAAACTGAGATAATTTCTGGCAGAATTTTTTAAATATATCATCATCATCATCAACATCATCATCAACATCATCATCATTTAACGTCTATCGTCCATTCTGGCATGGCTTGGACAGTTTGACAGGAGCTGGTAAGCCAGAGGGCTGCACCAAGTTCCACTGTTTGATCTAGCATGGTTTTTACAGATGAGTGCCCTTCATATTGCCAACCACTTTACTGAGTGGAATGGGTGCTTTTTTTTTAAGTGGCACCAGCACTGGTGAGATCTATTTTGGCATGGTTCTTGGTTTTATGGCTGGGTGCACCTCCTAATGCTAACCACTTTACAGAGTGTGGGCTGGGTGCTTTTTACATGGCACCAGCACCAGTGAGGTCACCAAGTAGCTTGCAAGACAAAAGACCCCCTTCAAATGAGAAGGGGAGTTGATGTTGAGGGATGTGGCTTTGTGCCAAGTGATGAGAAGTTAAACCATGACAGTTGGAATAGACGCAGGTGTCTTACTGCCGAGGAGATACATAACTACCCCAGTTGGGGAGATGGAGAAAGAAAGATATACAAATACTGAGATTTTAGGTTTTAGAACGGTTAACATTTACCCAAGTTTCTGTAAATGTACAAGGACAGGTCATATCCCAGTATTAAATCCATAATCAGTTTCTATAATGCAGCTTATGCCAGTGTTTGCATGCATGGGTTGTGTGTCTATATATGTATAGAATGAAGATGGGGAAGATATGCAGTGATAAACATCCAATACCAAAATTTGGCATTGAAAGTTACAGAAACAACAGAACAGGTTGCCACTGCATAATGCCAAAGGCCCCAATATTACCATCTGGGTACAGGACCAGATAGAGCAACAGATTGGGTTTCAAAGGTCCACAGTCTTTGAAAGGGACACAGGCTTTAATATCATCCCAAAAAGTCTGCAAGTGGATGTAGGTGTCTTCAAAACAGAACTGGATCTCCTCCTGTCAAAAGTTCCAGATGAATCCATCTTGTGGTAGGAAAGACAGGTAAAGGCAACAACATCAGACTCCCTCATTCATCGAATACCCATTATCAGAGGAGGTTTTAAGTAGTGAAAGTATAGCAAAGCTAACAAAGGTGCCCCAGCATGACCACAGCTCTCTCCCAAGAGGGGCAAGACAGTTATATGTAGCTACATAGATATTGTTACATACAAATAGTTTTATAGACACATAAGTAAAACTATGTCTGTGTAACTATGTTAAATATTCCTACGGAACTGTTTCTTTATAACTTTTGCTGAATTGCTATGTTATGGGGACATAAGCAAACCAACATTGGTTGTCAAGTGGTGGTGGGACACATTTACACACACACAAATGTACGATGGGCTTCTTTTAGTTTCTGTCAACCAAATCCACCCACAAAGCTATAGTAGAAAATACATGCGCAAGGTGCAACACAGTGGGACTGAACCCAGAACCATTTGATTGGGAAGCAAGCTTCTTAACACACAGACATGCCCTCACCTATATATATATATATATATATATATATATATATATATATATATATATATATATGTATATATATATATATAAAACTATGTATATGTCACTGTATGTGTGTGTGTGTGTGTGTGTGTGTGTGTGTGTACAAGTGTGTGTTCTTTGTGTGTCTTATTCAATTGATTGGTTGCAGATGATTTTCTTCAAAATTCTGGATTCTGAAAAACCAATTTGTTTGGCTTGTCTCAAACCATCTTCAGTTGATACAGGCATACACACACACACACACACACACACATACACATGCGTATATGTGTTTGTCTAGTCTTTAATTAAACTGATGATTGATGAATATTCTAGATTAAGAAAATATTCCAGAACCAAACCAAACCAAATATCAATGTAAACAATTTCTCTATAAAAATAAAACACAGAAACAACAAAAAATGCATACACAGAGTCTCTCTCTCTCTCTCTCTCTCACAGTCTCTCTCTCTCTCTCTCTCTCTCTCTCTCTCTCTCTCTCTATCTCTCTCTTACAGTCTCTCTTTTCCCACTTTCTGTCACAGTTTCTCTGTTACAGTCTCTCTGCTACACTCTCTCTCTTTTCCCACTCACTCTCTTTTCCCACTCACTCTTTCTCCCTCCCTCTCTCTCTCTCTCACACACAGTCTCTCTCTTTTCCCACTTCATCATTTAATATTTTCCACCCGGGCATGGGTGGATGATTTGACAGCTGGCAAGGCTGGGAGCCATGCCAGACTCCAGTTGTCTGTGTTGGCATGGCTTCTACAACTGGATGCCCTTCCTAATGACAACTACTTTACAGAGTGTATTGGGTGCTTTTCCCATGGCACCAGCACAAGTATCTTTTATGTGGCACCACCACCAGTGATTTCTATGTGGCACCAGTGCCTTTTATGTGGCACCACCACCAGTGATTTCTATGTGGCACCAGTGCCTTTTATGTGGCACCAACACCAGTAATTTTCACATGGCACCAGAGCTTTTTATGTGACACCATTACCAACAGAGTCACTAAGTACCTTGCAAGCATCAGGCCCTAAAATCCAACTTCAAACCACTCCCCAACCAAGCCCCTAGTAGCATGGAAAAGAAAAAGAAAGCAAAAATAGGCATTAAACAAACAAACAATTTCACAAGCCCTGGGCCAACTCAAAGCTTTGATGAAAGACCCTGACTACATGGGTGAGGGGGGGGGGGGGGTCCAAGACCAAAGCCCCATTATTACAAAGTAATCTTCTTAATCAGATGATTTCAAAACAAACTGCTTGACCATGTGGCCATACCCGCCCTTGGTGGTTTTGTTTGTCAATTAACAGGTGTGATTCATTTTATTTTCAAGCATTTCTAAATCAAAATATTTGAATATTTATTGGAGATGAATTGGTTGAAGACTAAAGCTTCATATCTGCTTTAGAACAATTGTTATCCCTGAAGGAAGAAGATGTGTATGTTTAGTGTGTTCATCCATATCACTTTAGTTGTGTATGAGGGTCTCCTTAATCATAGGGGTCTATGGGGGAGAAGATTTGAGCTTTATCGTAAGATTTTAAATATACATCATTGATGAGAATGATGACGATGGTGGAGATGGTGACAATGATGATGATGATGATGATAATGTTGGTGATGATGAAAGCAAGGACAATTATGGTGATAATGAGGATGATGGTGGTGGTGGTGACGATGTTGTTGGTGCTGATAATAATGATCATGATGGTGACGATGATGATGATGTTGGTGATGATGATGATGACAATGACGTAATGATATCTCTGTTAACAATGATGATGAGGAGGAGGAGGAGGAGGATAAACATGAAATCTCATTCTCTGACCACCCCCACTCCACCCACCTTTCACTGCCTGATAATTGAATAGCTATTGATCTATATTGATTTCATATTACACAATACTCCACAAAGACCAAAACCAAAATAAATAAATAAATAAATAAAATCCCATGCCCACCCCACAAGAAAAAAAACGAAAAGAAAACAATGAAAGTGTTTCAAAACAACAAACGAAAACAAAAGGAAAACACTTAAGGAAAACAATAATATTGACTCAAAGATAATGGATTATTATTTTCTCCTTTTTTTTTTAACTCTAATCCGCCAAATCTCCTGCTAAGGAATACCCTGAGATAAACATGGAAGAATCCACACCTGGTTTTGATATTTGATATCCACAGCCTTTGATATTTAAACCACTTTGATATTGAAAGAAAGAAAGAAAGAAAGCAAGAAAGAAAGAAAGGGAGGGACTGGATTATGGATATGACACAAGACAGAATTCAAAGAAATATTTTCAATGTTTATTCTATTAAAAAAAACAGAAAATGTTTATTTTGTCATTTATTCTAGTTTGAATTTATTAATGAGATGCATAAAGCATTTTATTAGATGCATGATGATTTAAAATATCCTTTGAGCATACACACATGCACACACACACACACACACACACACATATACACACACATACAGGCACACAGATATGCACACATGTGTCTATGTGTGTGTTTGGTAGTAAAAACAGCGTAAATGGAACTCAAAGCATCAACGAGTATGTGTGTGTGTATGTATATATATATATATATATATATATATATATAGAGAGAGAGAGAGAGAGAGAGAGAGAGAGAGAGAGAGAGAGAGAGAGACAGAGAGAGAGAGACAGAGAGAGAGAGACAGAGAGAGAGAGACAGAGAGAGAGAGACAGAGAGAGAGAGACAGAGAGAGAGAGACAGAGAGAGAGAGACAGAGAGAGAGAGACAGAGAGAGAGAGACAGAGAGAGAGAGACAGAGAGAGAGAGACAGAGAGAGAGAGACAGAGAGAGAGAGAGACAGAGAGAGAGAGACAGAGAGAGAGAGACAGATAAATAGATAGATAGATATACACATACACATTCATATATTTATATACATACACACACATACATACCCCTTTCTCTCTCTCTCTCTCTCTCACCAACACACACACACACACACAAACTCATATTTGTATAAAATGGCCCTTCAGTCTCCATCTATCCAACCCACTCTCAAGGCTTCAGTCTGCCTAGGGGACTAAGATATAAAATACTCGGGCGAGCGATACAACATCCACTTGGACTGAACCTGAAACCTCATGATTCAGAAGCTAACTTTTTAACCAAACAGCCATGCCCGCACTGCTTCTATTTGTAAATATTGGTAAATGCTTTGCAAGAGGAGAGAGAGAAAGAAAGAGACTATCAATTAACCAAGAACAAACGAAGAAGGTCCATATTTTCAAGAGATCAATAAGTGTATGTTGTAACATCACATTACATAATGATAATAATAATAATAATAATATAATAATAATAATGACGATGATGATGATACCGTGCAACAACAAAACCAAACATTAGTTTAAGAGGTTATGTTCGTGTAACAGCACAAGCTAAATATTGTCTTGACCAGGAAAATGAATTCTTCGTTACCGATAACCAATTAAACCGGTAATTAATACGGTGAGCGTGATGTGATTTATCCAAACACTTCACTTAATGTTAGCGCTAATGCAACAGAATGGGTTACTTGACAAGACGCTTCTAAAGATGTGGCATCTTATCTTGAAAGTCATTGGTAGCCAGAAGTGTGGATTTTAGATTTCATAGGATAGATCTATGTTCAGTTTTTAAGTGTCTTGGTGGTCGTTGTTGTTGCTGTTGTTATTGGATCATTTCTGGTCAGATAAAGTATTTCATCTGTTACTGTTAGGTGAAGGATATGGCTACGAGGCTAAGAAGTTTGCTTTGTAACTCTGTAGTGTCAGGTTCAGTCCCAGGCCAACCAAATCCTTGAGAGTGGATTTGCTAAACAGAAACTGAAAGAAGCTTGTCACGTGTGTATGTGCATGTATGTGTGTGAATATATATATATATATATATCTATATATATATATATATAGGCCAGTGCCACAACAGACAGGCTCCCATGCTGGTGGCACATAAAAATCACCATTTGAGCGTGGTCAATGCCAGTGCTGCCTGACTGGGCAATGTGCTGGTGGGCACATAAAAATCACCCACAACACTCTTGGTATGGTTGGTGTTAGGAAAGGCATCCAGCTGTAGAAACCTTGCCAGGTCAGATTGGAGCCTGGTGCAGCTTCCTGGTTTGCCAGTCCTCAGTCAAACTGTCCAAACCATACCAGCATGGAAAGTGGATGTTAAATGATGATGATGATATATATATATATATATATATATATATAGATAGATAGATAGATAGATAGATAGATAGATAGATAGATAGATAGATAGATAGATAGATAGATAGATAAAGAAATGTAAAGATCTGAAAACAGAGATAACCAAATTCCATAAAAAACACACATAAAACTGATTCTGGTAGTTTTGCCACTTTAAATAATGAAACAAAACTTTGAATGTCTCATTCGAGATATTCACACCAATTTCTGATTTCCAAACAATACTGAATCGGTATCAAGCCACAGATCTAAGAAAAATCTAATCTGGCAAAGTGATCACTTCTCCCTCCATTACAAAAATAATCTCAATAATAATAATATGAATAATAATAATAATAATAGTAATAGTAATAATAATAATAATAGCTGCCTTGTGAAATATTTAGAAATAAATATGCAGCAAAGTGCATGACCAAAACTTGCATAACTTGCAGAAATGCATAAGACAAAATTGCTGCAATAAATGTTGCATATTTATTGCAGAGAATAACAATCAATATAGTTGAAAATAATAAAAACAAATACAAACAAAGAAACCTACACATAGTCATGAGACATCCAATTTGAACTCAGAACATAAAGACAGACGAAATGCTGCTAAGCATTTTGCCAAGGATGCTAACAATACTGTTAGTTTGCTTCCTTAATAATGATAATCTTATAATAATTCTGCTTGTCATTGTGTTACTTAGCCCATTGGTAACACTTTCACGTGATTAGAGAAAAGGAGAGAGAGAAAGAGGGGGAGGGAATGTAATTGTAAAGTTTTCATGTGATCAGTTGAAGGGAAAGAAAGTAGAGAGAAAAAGGAGAGAGAGAGAGAAAAGAGGATAAGGTGAAGTGTGAGACAGAAAGAGGAAGAAAGGAAAAGTGGGAGAGAGGCATCTATGATGTGAGGCAGGAGGAATGTAATATTTATTACGTGGTTAAAAAAGTTAGTTAAAGGTAGAGGAAGGGAGTTAAAAATATAATTTTAGCAGAGGGGTGATGTTCTGATGGTGAGGTTAAAGAAAGGCAGAGAGAGAGGATGGAAAGAGAGAGGGAGAGAGAGAGAGTGATGATGGTGGTGATGGTAGTGGTGGTCGTGATTGGATAGTGAAAAGTGTATGTTTTTTAACTGAACTAAGTTTTTTATATCACCCATCATTTAATGCATGCGTATAAGTGCAATTCTGTGAAATATTCATGCTTATTTGAGTGGCAGATATACGCAATTTAACTAAAGGTTGTATCATATGTATAGGAGATTTTTTTTTTGTTTATAGGGGAAATGGAAAAATACAAATGAATATTTATCTTATGAGTGGTGTGCATTAAGTCTATAAAATTATACATGGAGTATATAAAGTGTATGCATATATATATATATATATATATATATATATATGAAGTGCATTAAGTAATCATATTCCAATTTCTTTCACTTTTCAATGAGAAGTGACTATCTTCTCATACAGACACAACACAGGCTACGCTTTCAGGCTTTTTGAATAAAGATTTCAGAAACAACCTAATAGGTGTACCATTGATTCCATGAAATGTTCACGGGTCCCACAAGTAATAATAACAACAACAATTATAAATAGTAATAAATAGCAACAACAACAACAATTGGAATGATACTTACCAAGAGGTTCGCTGATAGCCGATATCTCGATGTGTGACAAATTATATATGGGGTAGACAAAACCCTGTAGAAGGTCGGAGAAGCCCAAACTGAGAAGAAACCAGTTACAACAATATTGTAATTGGCGGTGTCTTATTATTGTACTAATTACCAGTGAATTGCCAGTTAAATTAACGACGGCCACCAAACAGAACACTCCATAATAATAAATGTAGAATTCCCAGCTTTCGTTTTGCAGATCCAATTCCTCATTTTCACCAGACGTTTCATTCGGTGCCAACAGAGGAACCATTGTGGATAACGGTTGTGTCCAGTTTTTCATCTGCATAAACAAACATATATACATAAATACATATACATAAATACATATATACTACATATACATATACATAAATACATACATATATATAAATTGCCATTTATGTATCAACTCTTGTATTCATTTATTCTTTTAATTGCTTCAGTCATTTGACTGTGGCCATGCTGGAGCACCACCTTTTAGCCGAACAAATCGACCTCTGGACCTATTCTTTGTAAGCTTGGTACATATTTTATCAGTCTCTTTTGCCAAACCACTAAGTTACAGGGATGTAAATACACCAACATTGGTTGTTAAGCGATGGTGAAGGGACAAATACAGACAAAAACACACACACATCTCTCTCTCTCTCTCTCTCTCATATATATATATATATATATATATATATATATATATATATATATATACATATATATATATATATATTGCAGCAATATATATATATATAATAAATGGCGGTGCCCCAGCATGGCCACAGCTCAAGAGCTGAAACTAGACAAAATGAAAAAATGAAAATGATATGTGTGTGTGTGTGTGTGCGTGTGTAGTCAAAAGATGAGAGCCAGGGATGCGCAATATAGAAAACATTGTAGTGCTCAAATGATTTGAACCTAAACTCCAAAGACTTTACCAAGAACTAGGTCCAAGAGATAAAGAGTGGCAATATCTTCATCCATCTCTCTTCCTCTATGTGTATATATATATTTATATATATATAATGTATTCCAGTGGATACCAAGTTCAAAAGGATCATTATCACTCAATGTCCATTTTTTTTATGCTGATACAGGCTGGATCGTTTAACAGGATCTGACAAGCTGCAGGATTGCATCAAGCACCAATGTAGGCCTGGTTTCTACAGCTGGCAGCCATTCCTACCACCAACTACTTCATGTGCCTACTGAGTGGTTTCTTCTTACCACTCGCCCTACCAAGTGTTGAGAAGCTAAAGCATGACAGGAAGAGGTGCAGATGTCTTGACGTAGAAGAGACACATGGCCTTCCTGCATTATGTCTACTACTTGTAGTTGAGAAGACATTCATACGGATGTGCGTGCATGTGTGGGTGGGGTTGGGGTTGGGGTTGAGGCAGCTCCAACCAATCAGTTCACCATGTCCCTGACAGTCCACATCTGACCACATCTGACTGCCAGCTCTAACGTTCTAACAAGCTCCTGCCTGTGGCTCAAAAATCCAGCTAACAAAATTTGACAAATGCCCCACAGAGGGAGCAAGTGTGTTGGATAGCGCGGATGCCACAGCCATAGTTATCATTTGTTGTTGAGGTGTAGAGGTCGTGCTTGGAATTTCAGTGTGAATACATGTTCCCATGTGGTCCTAGGTCACATGCATACACACTTTGGGATACTGAGATCCATAGCAGCTCAACTTGCCATTGATTGCTGACCGTCACAGATGGTTTGCTGACCAAGTCACCACTGATTATCAAAACAGATGAAGCCTTGGTCTGTTTATGTTAGACTGGGTGAGAGCAACTGGTAAGAAGATGGAAACGGTCATGATGAGATGCAAGAATGAACTCTCAAAGTATGAGAAAGTGAGTTAAAAAGAGAATAAAGGCTGTTGATGAGGGCGGAGAGGGATAATTTCATAAGAGTATGAAAGGAGAGTGACAGATGGTTAGAGGTGGGGACAGAGATGACTATGGGACATTTCAGTATGGAAAGAGAAGGGGTAAGGTGGGAGTGTTAGAAGTGGCTCAGGAAGGACGGGGTAACAAGGGGCAACTGTAGATAGATCAAAAAGTAGCAAGATGATGTGTAGGGTGTAGGAATGGGGCGGAGGGAGGTATATAGTAACAGAGATGGACATAAGGGTGTTGGTATCTGGTCTCCGGGACATAAGAGTGGCTAGAGTAAGTGGGGACAGAGTATCAGTGGTGGACAAGAGAGGACATTGAGAATGTAAGCAGGTATGAGAGGTGTTATGGATGGAATACGGTAGACCCAAAATGTGACTATGAGGAGTTGGGGGAGTGGTGGAGATAACTGAGGGGACTGAAAGGGCATGACTGGGAAAGGATGATGATGATGAGAATAAGGACTGGATGCTTATAGGAAATGGTTCCAGTGGGAAGAATAGATAACTGATAGCATTAAAAAAACAGTGGATATATGTGTGTGTGTGTGTGTGTGTGTGTGTGTGTGTGTGTGTGTGTGTGTGTGTGTGTGTGTGTGTGTGTGTGAGAGAGAGTACATAGCCTTCAATTGATACACACACATATTTATATCTATATATATCTATTTATATATATATATATATATATATATTCTTTTATTCGTTTCAGGCATATGACTGCGGCCATACTGGAGCACCGCCTTAGTCAAACAAATCAACCCCAGGACTTATTCTTTGTTAGCCTAGTACTTATTCTATCGGTCTCTTTTGCTGAACCGCTAAGTTACAGGGACATAAACACACCAGCATTGGTTGTCAAGCGATGTTGGGGGCACAAACACAGACACACAAATATATACATACACACACACACACACACACATATATATATATATACATATGTACACGACAGGCTTCTTTCAGTTTCCGTCAACCAAATCCACTCACAAGGCTTTGGTCGGCCCAAGGCTATAGTAGAAGACGCTTGCCTAAAATGCCACATAGTGGGACTGAACTTGGAACTATGTGGTTGGTAAGCAAGCTACTTATCACACAGCCACTCCTGCGCCGTGTGTGTTTGTGTGTGTGTGTGTATGTCAGCATGGACAATGGATATCAAATGAGATGATGATGATATATATATATATATATATATATATATATATATATATATATATATAGATAGATAGATAGATAGATAGATAGATAGATAGACAGACACACACACACACATATACATACATGAATTACATTCATATATATGTTTATTTTTTTTACATCAATTAAAATTCATATTTACATGTATCTATTTTCATCAATTTATAAATATTCAAGAATATAAATACCACATATATATATGTGTGTGTCTGTTTGTATATATATATATATACTCTTTTACTCAATTATATATATATATAGATCATATATACATACATGCTCATCAATATATATCTGATTTCTTATCTATACATGTGTAAGTGTGTGTGTGAGTCATCAAATAAATTATATATCCATCAATACTTGCCTTTCTTATTTCCCTCCAGTTGTAATTCTCAGCAGAATATATAAATATGTTATATTTGTGTCTTAGAAGTCTCTCCTTTCGTTGATGCTGTTTCAGTAAGTAAATAGACAAGGCAAGCCTATCACAGTCCAGTCTGTGTCTCTTAGCTTCAAGTTTCTCAGTTCAGCTGTCACACTACACAGAACAGGAAACCAATAGTCCGACAAGTGTTCCGAGAGATGGGGAGAGTGCGGGAGAGAGAGAGAGATACAGGGAGAGACGGGGAGGGAGGGAGAAATATTGGAAGAGAATGTGAAGAAGAGAGAGAGAGAGAGAGAGAGGGAGATAATGTGAGATGCTGTGAAGTTCAGAGCAATGTACACAGAGAAGCGTTTCCCTGTAAACCCCTCTGCGACCTCAACCATCCTTCTCCCCTCTGGTACTGGACATTATCAATAGTAGTGACACAGAGGCATCCGTGATGGCTTTGATGATAACAGGGATAATGATGATGATGATGATGATGACGAATATGATGAAAATGGTGGTGGTGGTGATGACGATGATGAAAATGATGTTGGTGGTGATGATGATGATGAAAATGATGGTGGTGGTGGTGATGATGAGAATGGTGGTGGTGGTAGTGGTGATGACAAAAATGATGGTGGTGGTGATGATGATGGTGGTGGTGGTAGTGGTGGTTTATTGGTGTTTGTGGTGGTGCTGTTATGATGATGAGGAGGAATATGATGAGGATGATGTGGAGAAGTAGGGGGATGATTTTGATGATGACGACAATGGTGGTGTTTGTGGTGGGGGTGGTTATGGTGATGATTATGATGATGATGATGGTGGTGTGGAAAATTAGGGAAATGACGGTGACGATGGTGGTGGTGGCGTTTATGATGTGATGATGATAATGATGCGGAGATGAAGAAGCAGGGAGGGGATGAGGATGTCAAAGACAGCAAAAAAACAGAAGAAAAAGAGGAAGAGGAGTGAAAGATGATGGTGATGGTTATGATGATGATGATTATGAGAAGGGTGCAGGATGGTTATGGAATGGTAATAAATATGATGATGATGATGATGATGATGATGATGATGATGATGATGATACTAATGATGCTGATGGTGGTAACAATACAAATGATTGCAATAGTGCTGGTAGTGATGATGATGATGACGATGACGACAACGATAGTACTTATAATAGTATTGGTGGTGATGACATCTTGGTGGTGGTGGTGAAAGTGATGATGATGATGATAATGTTAGTAGTGATGATACTAATGATGATGATGATGATGGTGTTGGTGGTAATGATGATGATGATGACACTGTTGAGTGCATCTCCTATACTTTCTATAAAGATTAGAGCAAGAACTAAACTATTAACTGTTGTAGGTGGCAGAGAGTATTGGGGGGGGGGGCAGTGGTGGTGGTGATAGGTATGTAAGGGAAAGGTTCAGAAAGGAAATGGACAGACCAGAAAATGATGGATGAGGCTGACGGAGAGAGAGACAACAGCAAGGGAGGAAACTCTTGGTAGAAATTCCATTCATTGAATCTATTGAAATTCTTCTCTCATCCAGAATGCTTAACAGGAATATTGAAAATGGCCTCAGCATTTGTCTAATACTTTAGCGAACCCCATCCTGGATGAAGGACAGAATCAATCTTAAATCAAGAAATAGTGTAATGAAATTTGTACATCCTTAAAGAGATCTAAATTAAAACGTTCCATCAAAATTTCATGCAAAAATGGTTTCAAACACTAGATTAATAATGAGAAAGTTATTTTACTAAATTCTTCATTATTTAAAAAATTATTCAAACAATCATCATCATCATCATCATCGTTTAACGTCTGCTTTCCATGCTGGCATGGGTTGGACGATTTGACTGAGGACTGGTGAAGCCAGGAGGCAACACCAGGCTCCAATCTGATTTGGCAGAGTTTCTACAGCTGGATGCCCTTCCTAACGCCAACCACTCCGAGAGTGTAGTGAGTGCTTTTTACATGCCACTGGCACGAGGGCCAGTCAGGCAGGTACTGGCGACGGCCACGCTCGAAATGGTGTATTTTACGTGCCACCTGCACAGGAGCCAGTCCATCGGCACTGGCAACGAATGGCAGTGTATTTCTACAGAAGTACATTTGTTGGGTGCCTGATCACTGGAAACAAAAAGTTTGTTATACTCTAAATATAATTTTTTTAAATGGTTAATCTTATTCTTTTTGTTGACCCTTTATGTGCAAAATTTGAATTTCTTGGTTATTCCAGTAATCATCATCGTTATCATTTAATATTTATTTTCCGTGCTGGCATGGGTTGGATAGCAAGGCCAGGGCCACATCTGGTTCCATAGTCTGTTTGGCTTTGGTTTCCACAGCTGAATGCCCTTCCTAATGCCAAACACTTTACAGAGTAGAATGAGGTTTGATATCGACCAAAAATGGAATTGGCATTTTCTGTGAATAACACTGCCTCCATAAACTTGACATATCTCAACAAAAATTGAATAATGTCAAGCATGACATTCTTAAACAAAAGATGGAATGGTACATAAAGTTGCCCTTCTGCAAATAAGACTAATGACATTTTGAGTGGATATATCCACAGGGGGCTAAACATGAACAAGGACAGACAAAGGGATTAAGTCGATTACATCGACCCCAGTGCATAATTGGTACTTATTTAATCGACCCCAAAAAGATGAAAGGCAAAGTCGACCTTGGCGGAATTTGAACTCAGAACGTAACGGCAGGTGAAATACCGTTAAGCATTTCGCCCGGCATGCTAATGTTTCTGCCAGCTAATAATATTTAATTGCTAAAACAGGAGATTTTAGACATTCAATGGCTACGAGGGTTTCATCTCCCTCCCCCCACATAAAATAGGAATCAAAGGGGTCCAGGGGTAAAAAATAGTTGAGAACCAATGATATGTATGGGTATAACTTTGTCATGTGTGTGATGATGATGATGATGATGATGATGATGATGATAGTAGTGACATGGTAGTGGTGTTGATAATGATAATGATGATGGTGGTAGTGGTGGTGGCAGCGACAGTGTAGCAGCAGCAAAGGTAGTAGAGGGGGTGGGAGTGGATGGCAGTGGTGGTTGTAGCAGCAACCGTGGTGGTGGTGGCAGTAGTTACAACAGTCGTGGCAGTGAGAATGAAGGGCATGGTGGTGATGGTGAAGGTGGAGATGATGATATTGATGACAATGACAAATCCTTAGACTGAGCTAATGGAAATAAACGAGGCGAGGATAATGAGGAAAACCAGAAGTGACATATTGCTTGTAAGAAAGAAGACCTCAATGTGTGTGTGTGCACGTGTTTGTGTGTGTGTGTGTGTGAATGAGTATGTGTATGAGAGTGAGCGTTTGTGAGGGAGGTGAACATGACTGTGAGCATGAGTGTGTGTGTGTGTCTGTGAGCATGTATGTTTTGTGTGTGTGTGTGAGGGAGAGAGTGTGTGTTTGTGTGTGTGCACATGCATGTATGTGGGAACAAGTGATCAAACTCTCAGAGTTCTGCTTTGTCACTGACTTAGAATTAAGCACCAGCATTGACCCTCCCCTCAAAAAAGGGGAGTGAGATCAGGGGCTGAGCTGGGTCTGAATAACAGCATTAACCCCAATAATTTGAATAGGAGCTGAGCCTGGCCTAAACAACATAATCAAATTCCCTAATTTACAGGGAATCTGTTTGGTTTGGTCAGGAGTGATCATTGGACAAAACAGCATCTCTGAGATGGATTAGTTTAGTGTTTCTCATAGTGAAAGCTTGGTTCCTATCTAAAAACATCAGAGAAAGAAACCTGTTTCTTGCAACAGAATCATCTAAAACAAAAGTGTTTCATGGATCCATAAAATACTGTTGTGGACAAAAATCTTGTAAGGACCCCCGAGGGGTATATGAGCCCTAAGAGGTCATATGGAGCCCAGTTGAGAACAACTGATCAAATCCAATACTGAAAGCCTTTGGTTATATAATTCCACTGAAGAATATCCGAGGCCAAACAATACAAGACATTTCACTGTTTTGGATTCAGTCAGCTGCTGCTTCTGACATTTTTACCAAACGGTTCTCATGTCTCTTACAGTAATAAATGATGACTTCAGAGTTATATTTGTTTATAGGAAATAAATAACAGAAGATAAACAAACATTAAGGCCAATTATTGTAGATAAGATTGTAACTATTCACTCTGGCCTAATAACCTTGTATTGAGATATGGAAAATGCGTTGGCTTTATATATATATATATATATATATATATATATATATATAAAATTTAATAATAAGGGTAGGAATTGATATTAATCAATTAAAACCAGTGGTCCAGCATAGTCATTCCTCTTATTTGTGTGTATATACATATATATATATATACATATATACATATATATATATATATATATATACATATATATATATATATATATATACACATATATATATATATATATATACACATATATATATATATATATATATATATACATATATATATATATATACATATATATATATATATACATATATATATATATACATATATACACATATATATATATATACATATATACATATATATATATATATATATATACATATATATATATATATATATATACACATATATATATATATATATATATACATATATATATATATATATATATACATATATACATATATATATATATATACATATATATATATATATATATATATATATATATATATGTATATTTATATACATACATACATATTGTTTTCGCAGTTGACGAGTGCTATCCAAGAGTTTGGGAAAGGCCACTTGGAAGGCCTCTACAACAATGAGAAGACAATTTATGTCGAGATGGAAAAGAATTGGAAGTGCATTGTGACCAGTGGTGTATAACAGCACCATATGGTATGGTCAATACTGTGAGATATCATCATCATTGTTTAACGTCTTCTTTCCATGCTGGTATGGGTTGGACAGTCTGACTGAAAACCGGTAAGCTGGGGAGCTGCACCAGGTTCCAGTTCTGACTTGGCCTGGTTTCTACAGCTGGATGCCCTTCCTAATGCCAACCACTCCAAGAGTGTAGTGGGTACTTTTTGTGTGCCACCAGCATGGGTGTCATTCGCATGACACCACCAATGATTTCTTAGGTGCCATTTACATGACACTGGCAACAACCATGACTATGGTTTCACTTGGCTCGACGAGTCTTCCCAAGCACAGCACATCACCAAAGTCATGGGAGCTGTGCTGTTTTCTGACTTCGTAGGCATGCCCACATGTGTTAGACACATGGAGCTCGAAAAGATGCTCAAGGTGGTGGTTGGCACAATGGTTAATAATTTTGTGGGTGTTTACTAAGTCAGTTGCCAGACGTCGGAGCTTCAATGATGATAACGACGATTATAATTATGAGATCTATGATGATGATGGAGTTTTTAGCAACAGTGTTTATTACTCTAAAAGATGTGACAATGTTTGGCAAAACTGTAAGCAGCCAACTCACTGCAAAGAGCGAGATGCATAGCATCCTTTGGTCTGCTGCTGTAACATAAAATTCTATATCAAAGGCTTTCTGTATACGTTTATGAGCTGAAGCTGTGATGTAAGTATGCAGAACTAAGTGATAATTGTGTGATCAAACACTTTTCAGTTAGATATTCCTTTTAAGGTGGATTTTTTTTTGGAAAAAAAAAAAAAAATTTTCTAACTGTTTTTTTATTGAGCCATTTTTATAAACATTGTTTTGGATTTTAAAGTTTTCAACATTGCAGATTTAGAGATTTAGAATCTGAAAAAAGTACTTATATAAATTTATATAAAAGTACTTATATAAAATGCAATGCATTCAACTAGAGGTTCTGAGTTCAATCCCAGGCAAAGAACTAAGACACCTGAAGACAGCTGGAGTGTACACAGCTAAAACGTAGTGAAAGCAACAATCAAGATGAGGACACCGGTTCAAATAACATAAACAGTGTACATGATAAATCCTTTTTTTTTTTATTTACAAAAACATTTTTTTTTAAATCTGGTATTGATTATGGCTAAGTGGTTTACAGTTGTTTTTATCATCACCATCATCATCACTGTTTCATCATCCACTTTTTCATGTTTGCATGCATTAGAAGGAGTTTATCGAGTCAGATTTTTAACAGCAGAATCTCCTTTCTCTTGCTTGTTTCCAAACCAGTTAATATTTCCCCATGGCTAGACTTGATTTTGCAGAATATTGGAAATGAATGATATCCACTTACAACAACCATGTGATGAAAAGACAGACACAAACATATGCACACATTATACATATATACAGTGTACACGCACACACACTATACTCACATATACTATAGACAAACATACACACACACACACACATACTACACATGCTAATTTCAATAAAACTTTTGGCCAAAATATATTTTCCCATAAATCTCTAAGTTCCAAGAAATAACATTTTACTAAATTCTTTGTCTTATTCAAAAATAAAACTTTTCAAAAATATTGGGTTTCTAAGAGATAAGATGTTTTATAAGAAGCAGCTGGGATTATTATGCAACAGAATAGCCAAGATGGCAGTTGCTAAGAAACACCAATTTAAAGCAAACACTAAAGTCTTTTATAAGTAGAGAAGAATATCAAAGAAATCGAAAATGGTTAAGAAGAGTAAATGGCCAGGCTAAACGATTACCAACAACATCAAGGGATGTCAACGACAAGGCACATGTGTGACTGTGGTAAGAAGCTTGCTTCCCAACCACATCCATGTCGGTTCAGTTCCACTGCATGGTACATTGGGCAAGGGTTTTCTACCATAGCCTCAAACCAACCAAAGCCTTGTGAGTGGATTTGGTAGATGGATACTGAAAGAAGCCCATCATGTACATTCAGTAGAACAATCGGCAGCATGTCAGTCTCAAAATCAAGTAATTATAAAGAGGAATCTGAAGGCCATGAGTTCGATCCTCGCCTGGGGCACATTATTTTGACAAAGAACCGAGATGCCTGGTACCTTGCTGTACTCAAGAAGATTTGTATTCCGCAGCAGAAGTATTAAGACTGGTCACCCTGGTGGAGGGGACTGACCTGCAAAAGTCATGTGCCACTGTCAGTGGTAAGAAATTCCCTTCAAATGATGGAGGGCTGAGACATTCTGCTGTTCAGCCCTCTTCAGAGTGTCTTTACAAGTGTCAGTCCATTTTGGCTGGACTGCTAGGTCATGAGGACATAAACAAACCAACACCAGTTGCCAAGCTAGGGGGTGACAAACTACGATCTTACAATCACAAGTGCAACACCCTAACCACTAAGCCACATACAAGCACAAATACATACACATGCAGACACACACGATGGGCTTCTTGCAGTTTCCATCTACCAAATCAACTCACAAGGCTTTGGTCAGCCCAGGAACTATAGTACAAAACACTTGACTCTTGGGCAAGGTGACGTGCTGTGGAACTGAACCTGAAACCATTACCATTGTTTTCTTTTACGAAATAACTGCTAAAATACACATCCATCAAAAGAAAGTCTTTTCCTTTAACGGTCAGGTAACTTGGTTTAATTACAAGGTGACTTATTGATTTTCCTGTTTTTCATCTTCATTTTCACCACTGATTAAGTGTTTGTCAAACGTTGACCACTCAGAGATCATAAAGGAAAACGAAAGCGTTTGTTTACCAAGTTATATTCAGAATGACACGCAGTGGTAGGGGGTGAGAGGATACTAAGACATTAAAGCAAACATACATAGACATATACACAACATTTGATTATATATACACAACATTTGATTATATATACACATACATACAAAATACTAACATATGTAAAGCTGAAATCAGATGTTGGTTGCTATGAAAATATCTAGTGAAAATGGTTTTTGATTTTTCCGTGTACTGGTTTTGTGTCCAAACACCAAGATTTTTTCTCATAGCAAAGTTACCAACAAACTGCTATTAATGATGGTGCATTTGGAATCAATAGACTCAATTCATAAACATATGAATTTGACACATAAAATAATGATTTTTAACAAATGTAAGGTCATCAACGTCTCCCTAGAATGTGACTGGTATCATACTTATTTTATTGACACCACTACCAAAGGATCAATTGTCATCATTATTAACGTCCACTTTAAGGAGGCAAACTAGCAGAATTGTTAGTGCACTGGATGAAATGCTTAGGTACAAAGGATTATTAATATCCACATGGACTGGATGGTTTGACAGGATGGTTTGACAGGATGGTTTGACAGGATGGTTTGACAGGATGGTTTGACAGGATGGTTTGACAGGATGGTTTGACAGGGGCTGGCAAGCTGCAGGGCTATGTCAAGCTCCAAAGTCAGCTTTGGTATGGTTTCTATGACTGGATGCCCTTCCTAATGCCAACTCAGAAAGTAGAGCCAGAACAAATATCACACAGCATTTGTCTGACATGCTCAAACGTTTCTGCTAGCTCACAATCTTAATAAGAATTCTTTTTAATTTTGGCACAAGGCCAGCAATTTTTGAGGAGAGGGGTTAGGCAATTACATTCCTCCCAGTACTTGACACTTTTATCAACCCTTGTGGCTTGAAAGACGAAGTTGGCTTTGGCAAAATTAGAACTCAGACTGTTATGATTCATGCTACAAAAACTATAACATTTGTTATATTATGTATTTGATTACAATAATTACCGTATTTTAAGTTTTAATCATTATTTCAATTTTTTGCTACAAGGGTAGCTTGGGGGAAGTGGGGACGAGTTGATTACATCGCCCCCAGTGTTTCACTGGTACTTAATTTATTGACCCCGAAAAGAATGAAAGGCAAAGTCAACCTTGTTGGAATTTGAACCCAGAACATAGTGACAGGTGAAATACCTCTAAGCATTTCGTCCAGCGTGCAGATGACTCTGCCCTCTCACTGTCTATTTTAAGTTTTAATAATCCTTTCCACTGGAAGCACAAGGCCTCAAATTTGGAGGAAGGGATTAAGTCAATTACATGGGCCCCAGTGTTTCATTAGTACTTAACAATCCTAAAAGGATGAAAGGCAGAGTCAACCTTGGCAGAATTTGAACTCAGAACTTAGCGACAGGTAAAATACCACTAAGCAGTTCTTCCAGCATGCTAACGACTCTGCCAGCCCACTGCCTATTTTAAGTTTTAATAATAATCAATAGTTATGATATTTCTGTGTTAATTAATCAATACATGTCTTTGATGACTGTAACGACTATATTTGTTGCAATAATAATTAAAGTATTTATTTGTTGTATGTGACAAGGGTCCTGAACACCTTTGCTTTGGAGGATTTCCGTGGGACCTTCACAAAGGGGCTGGCGTGCCACAACAATTGCATTGGAATCAGATCTTACTTCGGAGATTAAAGGTTTGAAATTATTAAATGCCTCTCCTGAAACTATGTGGAAGCTTGTCTACCAATTCTACTCACAAGACCATCATAGAAGACACTTATCCAAGATGGAATGCAGCAGATTTGAATCTGGAAACGTATTGCTGTGAAGTGAGCTTCATAACTACACAACCAAGCCTGTTCCTGTAAATGCAAACCTGTTTTCTGTCTTTTTAAGACGGGGTTAGTAACCAGAAAAAATTATAACTTTGGTGCATTGAGATGTTATTTGAAATATGACTGAACAAAAATCTAATATTTACCTACTCAACTCTCACATCATTTATGTAATACCAACATTTCCAGTTAACGATCATCCTCATCGTCATTTAAGGTCCATTTTCCATGCTGACATGGGTTGGACGGTTTTACAGGAAGCACCCCAGATTCCATTGTCTGTTTTGGCTTGGTTTCTATGGCTGGATGCCCTTCCTAATTCCAACCACTTTACAGAATGTGCTGGTTGCTTTTTATGTGACATCAGTATAAAATTTCTTTCTCTTTTACTGGTTTCATTCCTTTAGCTGTGGCCATACTGGGGCTGCATCTTCAGGAGTTTTGATCTGTTATTACACTGACTTCCCTGTACTTCATGTGGTGCTTTCTTTTCTTGACCTCACAAAGAGGAAAGGCAAAGTCAACTTGAATGGGATTTGAACTCAGAACTTGAAGAACCATAACCAAGTACCATAAGGTGATTTCTCCAAATGCTCTCCTGAGCTGGCATAGAACCACGAACAGTCTCAGACGGTTTGTATCAAAACGGTTAAGAAACTTGTAAGTTGGCAAAGAACCAGAAAGTCTGGTTCAAACGTTTACCATTCTGTAAACGGTACAGAAGGATCCACTCAACAACTCCTTTTTAACCCTTTTGTTACCAATATTTCAGTTGAATTACAACAGCCTGTGTTCTAATTAATTTTGAAAATAATGAAGAATTTAATAAAATTTAGTAAAATAACTTTTGTCCTTCTTAAAAAGGTGCTTGGAACATAAATTAACATGAAATTTTGATGAACAGTTTTAACTTTAAAAAAATGAAGATTGTATTGTAGAACCAGGGACCATTCTCAGGCAGGGTTAGTATCAAAAGGGTTTTTAAAAGAAAAAGGTCCAATTAGTATTGTTAATGTTAAAGAAATATAAAATGGTGATGATTTTATTTCAGTGAAACAGAATCTTTGTGAGGAACATCACAGACAATAGGTGGGGCTGAACGCAGCCCCCAAATGTTAATAAACGCAGTAATCAACATATCTTCTGATATGTGTCTTACCACTAAATAAACAAAAAACAAGAATAATCCTTGTTAAGCAGCTATTTGGAATAAATCTAAGGCTGCAGTTAAAGAATTAAAGGAATCAGAGGATGAACATGGAAAAAAAAATACAAAAGAAAACAAAAGTACTCAACTTGTTTGGTTGTTTATCTACAAATTATCAAATGTGGGGGGAAAGAAATACATGTATTAATTATTTCTAAATGAGAATATTTGCAGAAATCACCAATTCATTTAAAAAATTTTATTTTAAGCTGTTAGCTTAGCTTTTCTAATTATTGTGTTGGATCTCTGGTGCTGCTTTGTATCTATGACCAAAGTGCCGACAGGTAAACCACACCTGGATGAGGAGTTCCATCACTGGTGTGGCACTCTAACTATAACCAAGACATCGTCATTTAACATCCATGTTCCATGCTGGGTTGATTTGGATGGTTTGACAAGATCCAAAGGGTCCAAGGACTGCTTCATGCTCCAGTGCTTCTTTTGTCATGGTTTCTATGGTTGAATGCCTTCCCTACCACCAACCACTTTACAGAGTGTCCTAGGTGCTTTTTATGTGCCACCAGCACAAGTGAGGTTGCCATACAGTTTGCAAGACTACAAAACCCAAGGAAAAGGGCTTAAACTTTATGCTAGGAGGATGAAGAGTATAAAGAGGTATGAGAGAAAAGGGCCACAAATGTGGCAATTTGTCCAACTCCCTTTCTTCTCCTCCTGCAGTCAACTCCACCCCTACATCCCACCTGTGGGGGCTGTTGTTAAAAGCAATTTGAGCCAAAACCATGGTCAATAATAATAATAATAATCCTTTCTACTAAAGCACAAGGCCTGAAATTTGGTGGGATGAGACTGGTCGAATAGATCGACACCCAGTATACAACTGGTACTTAATTTATCAATCTCGAAAGGATGAAGGGAAAAGTCAACCTCAGTGGAATTTGAACTCAGAACAAAAAGACACAGAAAATATTGCTAAGCGTTTTGCCCAGCATGCTAATAATTCTGCCAGCTAACCAAATCCAACATCTTAGCCATGCAACGACCCTCTGAAGTAGATATTCTTTTAAAAGTTTCTAACAAAAAGGTAAATAAATCAAAAATATTTGATGAAAAGTGAAGTGTGAAGGTGAAGGCTTTTAAAGAGCTGTCTACATTTCTTTTTTTGTCTGATTTTCTAGGATACAAGGTATTAAGCAGATGAGAGGACACCAGTCTATTACCAATAGCATTCTCTGGCTTGGGGGAAATAATAGAATAAAGTGATATGGTTATAAATACAATGAGACTCCTTCAGTTCAGTTTTGAACTTGCAATAACAAGCCATGGAAAAGGTCGGCTGACACTGTGTCCATCTCAGGCAAACAAGAAGGAACAGGTGTCCATGGCTGTCTTATCTCCATTCAGACAATAAACCTGACCCGTTCCTTAATGGCATGTCTGTTTAGGAGAATTCTTGATTCTGAAGATTATCTCCCCTCCTCAAGTGGGGTTGGTCCTTGTTGCTATTTGCTAATTATGATACATCCTCTGGAAGCAGAGATAATTTTCATAACTCTCAAGAATTTATGCTGTATGGTATTTGATATACTTCTATACCTGTACTCTGGGTGTGTGTGTATTTATATCTGTACGCCTCAGTGGTTAGAGTGTCGGGCTCTAAGTCTTGATGTAGTGACTTCGATTCCCAGACCAGGCTGTGTGTTGTGTTCTTGAGCAAGACACTTTATTTCATGTTGCTCCAGTTGGGTGACACTGGTGACACAGAGAAGGGAGGCCGGTATGCATGGGCAACTGATGGTCTTTCATAAAGAACCTTGCCCAGACTTTCTAGGTGTAATCCCATGGTCAGTCATGACTGAAGGGGGGTCTTTACCCTTTATATATAAAGTGTGTGTATGTATAAACTCTAATAGCGAACAGTGAGAATGAGCGCTCAATATGGCGTTGGTGGACAAATATCTGTTATTTGTGACTTAACAAGGCTGCTATCAATTTCATGCTGAGAATTCTCGGCAATTATCAAGCCTGCCACAAGGGACATTAGAACAAAAATCCCATTAGGCAGGCTTGATAACTGCTGAGAATTCTTTGTGTGAAACCAATGTTAGCCTTTTTAACTCATATATATATATATATATGTGTGTGTGTGTATGTATATATATATATATATATATATATATATATATATATATATATATGCATGAAGGCGCATGGCTCACTGGTTAAGGTGTTGCACTCACGATTGCGACATTGTGTTCTTGAGCAAAGCACTTCATTTCACGTTGCTCTGGAATCATTTCGTCATCTGACATGTGGCACCCGTACAGGTAATGTTGATTTGATGGAGGGAGTGAGCTTATGTCTACACAAACATTTGATCACTATAAACAAATCATTTGTGTGGTTGTTCGGTAAGAAATTGTCGAACCCTCATACATCATCTAACAACAGGATAGTCCATTACATATATATATATATATATATATATATATATATATACACACACACATCATTGTTTAATGTCCGCCTTCCATGCTAGCATGGGTGTGTGTCTGTGTGTATATATATATATATATAATTGCAATTTGGCAATTTTATGATACATCCTCTAGGGGTGGAGATAATTTTAATAAATCAAAATCTTATGTTGTATGGTATCTGATATACCTGTATTTGCCTATGTTGTTCAGCTACCTGCCAATAGCATGTAGTTGAACAACATAATTTTTACTCTTAGCTCATATTTTTTTAAATTTTATAAGCTATGTTACAAAACAGCACAACAGAAACTGCGCCAATAAACTAGATATAGCAACAAAATAAATACAGAGTTTGAAAAAACATTGGATTGAATTTTGAATTGGATTAGATTGGATTAGAGTGGATTAATTTGATGGTAAGGATTTCATAGTGAATGGTTCAAGCTGTTCAGTTTCTGGCAGCATCTGGTTCAGACGCTCCATCTTTGGAATTATATTGTCTATAGAACCTTTGATGCGATTCAAAATGGACAGTGTTTCACTGACGCGCTGAAACTGTTCCGTGTACTTGGCATACTTCCTCTGTCTGTCCGTGAGAGAGTTCAATAACACATGCATCATGTAATCAATCTGCAACGATAGGAAAAATAATAATAATAATAATAATAACAATAATCCTTTCTACTGAAGGCACAAGGTCTGGAATTTTGGGGAAGGGGACTAGTTGATTATATCAACCCCAAAAAGATGAAAGGCAAAGTCAACCTCGGCAGAATTTGAACTCAGAATGTAGCGATGGTTGAAATACCGTTGAGTATTTTGCCTGGCATGCTAACGATTCTGCCAACTCACTGCCCTAATAAAGATAATAATAATCGTTTCTTCTAAAGGCACAAGGCTTGCAATTTTGTGGGAGGAGACTAGTTGATAACATCAAACCCAGAACTCAACCCTAGTACGTAACTGGTACTTTATTATATCAACCCCAAAAGGATGAAAGAAGGGTTAACCTTGACAGGATTTGAATTAAGAATGTAAAGAGCCAGAAGAAATGCTGTTAATTATTTTACCCAATGTGCTAACGAGTCTGCTTTCTTTCTATTATAGGAACAGAGTCTGATATTTTGCAGTGAGCCGGCTAAGTCGATTACATTGACCACTGGTGCTCAACTGATCGACTCTGAAAAGATGAAAAGCAAACTTGACGATGGCAGGATCTGAACTCAGAATAAATGTTCTCTAAAGAAAAGAAATTGGAATACTTTTTTTCTTTCTTTTTTTAAAGTCTGAGATCTCAGAGATAGTATAACTCCACACTAAAGTCAAGGCAACCACAATTAGAATTACCTCACAATAAGGATAAGGTGGACGTATCTGGAAACATGATATGCACAAACAAAACTTTTTTTTTTCCGAATCCATAGAAGTTTCCCCTTTTAGTTGGTGAATGAAAACAAACTTAGTGCAAATCGATAGCAACTTAGTAAGAAAAAGGGAGATAATTTCAAAAATCATGAATTTCTTGTAAAATATGGTAACCGAAAATTTTGGTCAGCCTATTTCTGTTGAAATACAGTTTCAATTAATTTTGAAAATAGTGAAGAATCTATGAAAATAACTTTCTTGTTACTAAGCTGGTATTTACAACAAAAACATGAAATTTCGATTGAAGGTTTTAATTTAAATCACTTTAAAACAGTGGTTCCCAAAGTAGGCAGAATTGCTCCCTTGGAGGTGGGTGGGTGGAAAGTTCCAAGGGGGTGTAGAAGAAAAGTGGGGGTGATAATGAGGTAGTGATTCATGTAAAAACAAACAAATTATAAAGTCTCTCTCTCTCTCCTCCCCCCATCTCTCTCTCTCTCTCCTAACTTACCTCTTTAACTCGGATACAGAGAGCATTCTGATCAAAAGCAACAGCTTCTGACAACTGCTTCAAGTGCTGCTGGTAGCGGAGACAGAGCAACAGCACCTGGCGGTGGTCCAGTTTGTCAATGTATTCCATTTCTCCTCGACCCCCATTGATCGATCTCTTGAGCACAGGTTGAAAGACAGGGATGGCATTCAGCTTGGTCTGTTCAGGATCAGGGTCCTTCTGCAGGGGTCCACCTTCAGCCACAATTACAATGTCATGCTTCGGTGTGCTTTGACGTTCGCCCCTGTGAACCTGTCGCTGTCGGTTGAGAGAGCGAGGGGAAGACCGTGGCGACTCTAAAATTGCAATTCACAAAAATTAGGAAAAACACAAAAAAAAAAAAAAAAAAAACATACTTGACCCTTTGCCTGTCCAAAGCATTTCCAAAAGTTTGTCTCAAATGTCCATGTTTGTGTTCAGACTTTTAGTTAGTCATTGTTTCATACATTCATCATCATCATCATCGTTTAACGTCCACTTTCCATGCTAGCATGGGTTGGGCGATTTGACTGAGGACTGGTGATCCAGATGGCTTCCTTACACAAGTCCCAAGTTACTTTGGTGGTTGATAAAAATTTCGAATGTGTATCATATACAATGTATGGAGGCAATGATGAATGACTAAGACCTTTGGCATTATGCCATGTTTGAGAAGAAGACCTGTCAAGCCAGTTAAAATCGTAGTTGTGGCAGATATTAGTGTCATGCAAATGGCACCCAAGCTGGTGGCACATAGAAGCACCCATTACACTCTCAGAGAGGTTGGCATTAGGAAGGGCATCAAGCCATAGAAACCATACCAAATAAAGACTGGAGTCTGGTGCAGCCTTCCAGCTTGCAAGCCCTGGTCAAACCGTCAAACCCATGCCAGCATAGACAACGGACGTTAAATGATGATGATGATGGATGTCTGGAAAATATGTCCTGTGTGTCACATATAATAAACAAGACAGGCAAAGAGTTAAGCAACACCAATTAAAAACAGTCTTAAAAAGTTTCAAAATAATAATTAATGGAACCCACAGAAATTCCATGCTTTATAAAATGTCTACATTTCTATTTTGATGCATAAATTTATGGACTTTCATAAGATTGGTCCACAAATTTATGGTTACGTGTCTTCACTGTTGTTCCATGGTTAAGGTTGCTTTAGGTGTAACACCTGAACATACAAATACTGACAAAAAGAATACTAGACATTATTTTGATGTATAGATTATCTTCATTATATAGATACAAGCAGAATAATCTAAATTAACAATAACAATAATAAAAATACTACTAATAATAATGAAGGTTTCTAATTTAGGCACAAGGCCAATGGGTTTTTAGGGAGGTGGGGGCTAGTTGATTGCAGCAACTCCAGTACTTGACTGGCACTTTGTTTTACCAACCCAAAAAGATGGAAGGAAAAGTTGAGCCTGGTGGGATTTGAACTTCGAACAAAACAATGTAATTCTAAAAGTTATTTTGTTTGAAATTCTGGAGGTACCCCCATTTTTAACAATAATAACAACGATTTTAAATTATGGCACAAGGCCGGCAATTTCAGGGAAGGGCTAAGTCAATGTTTGATGATGATGATGATGATGATTAACTAAATACTCACAATATCGTTTATATTTAAAATTATATTTTGATAGAGATTGTAATTTAAATGTGAATGCTTCAGTACAGTCTCTCCTCTCCTAGGCACATCACATCACCTCACAACTTTTTATTGAAGCAATACCAACTTAGCTGACAGTAAATTTTTAGTAAGTTGTTGCAATGACAGGAAGGTGCTGTATTAATTAACAACCAAATGGAAAGCGGGTAGAAATAAAAAAAAAAAATTTTTTAAAGTAAAAAAAAAAATACAGCAACACAAATGTTATAATGAGACGAACAGAGATTTGTTGAGTTAGATATTTTCAAAGTTGTTTTCAGAATAATTCTAACCAAATTCTATACACATGTTCAACCCCTTAGCATTCAATTTACTCTATCAAATGTAATGCTTATTTATTCACATTGCTTCAAGCATTATCTTGAAGCTTCAAGATTTCAATGATGTGATTGTTTTTGGAATGAAATTGTAGGGGAGGTGTAAAAGCTATGAGCACTGTCCATAAACTTTCCCTTCTCTGAGAGGGATTAAAGAAGGCTAGGGGGCATATTTTCCATAGCCTTTTCCCCAACCTGAGAGGGACAGGAAAAAAAAAAGGCTAAGGCCAGTCTATAGCCTTTTCCCAACCTGAGAGGAACTACAAAGGCTAGGGGCACATCCCATAGCCTTTTCCCCAGTATGGAAGAAACTGAAAAGACAGATGGGCACTGTTCATAATGTCTGGGAGGGGCTAAGATGGTGAGGGGTAGTGTCCTCCTTCTCCAGACTAACAACTTAGATGCAAATTCCAATAAGGTGATAAGCCCTTCACGGATAGAAACCCTAACCCCATCGAAGGTTTTATGATAAAACTGTTCAACAAAATTATAACAATTATTACATATGTAGTTAAAAACAAAATGGAAAGAAATTTTGTTTGCTTTTTACAATTTTTATGAAAAAAAAAACACAAAAAGCAATACATTGATGATTAAATATATGTTAATAGAAATTTAATATTAGTTTAAAAGCAAAAATAAATAAATAAAAATAATTGTGTCATGAGTTAGATCAAAGATCTTGGGAGTGGGACGTTAAAGTAAGCAATCAACAAAATTTTAATTTTTATACTGAAAATACAAAGCAGTGTTAGTTTGTTATTGTTTAATATAACATCCTGGAAATACTCATTAAAGCATAAAAATAAGTTATTAGTACTGTTAGTAGTCAGTCCATTCCAGTTGAAATAGAAATTGGAAATCTTTCCAAGATGATGCTGCAGAATGGTAGAAAGAACCGAAGTACCAATAGAACATGCTTGAAGTTTAGAGGGAAAAGTGTTGATGAAGGAGATCTAAGACTAACAATGATCCTCTAAAGTAACAATTGCAGAGTTTATAACAGCCACAGAGTTGAGAGAAAGTATCTATTGGTAGAGCTGATTGGCACAAGATGGATAAAGACAATATATAGAGGTTCTGAATCTACAGTAGAGCCATACAAAGATGCTAAGGACTATAGAAAGAGAGAGAGTGTTTAGAAGACAGTTCTGAAGAATAAAGAACTATTTCAATTACCTACTCCAAGACATTCATAGATTAGGATAGCAAAGAGATTAAATTTCAATACAAAAGGGTATTTTTGTGGGGGTTTTTTTTTAAATATTCTCTCCCATAAAAAAATGTTTTCTTTTTTAATGTTTCAATGTCTAAAATATATTTTATTGCTTACCTTCATCATCATTAGACTTAGGAGATTTTGGCACTGAAAAAATATTTACCAATATGAAAAGTACATGTGCTTGACAGAGTTAATTAATTAAGATGGATTTGTTGGTTGGATTTAATTAACAGCAATATAGAATGTTTCAATTTATTCTAAATCATCCAACTAAATTCAGAATGTAAGATAGAAGATAATAAACCACAGTAATTATACTAGGTGTTAATTGGTTACAAAAGATCCACCTACCATCATGTGTGTGTGTGTGTGTGTGTGTGTGTGTGTGTGTATGCTTTGTAAAAAGATGTGACAGCATATGATGAATGCCTCAGCCTCATCACTGGTATTTTAGTTTTTTGGTCTTTTCGAGAGGAATAACTCAAGATTTCAAGGCCAGTTCTTATTTATTATTATTTTTATTATGGCCGGGTTCCACCCAGGGCTGCAGCAACAAGGTCCACCTGCCGCATTTCTCCATCCGTCATCACAGCCTCTAGGTCCTGGATACACTCCGACCCAATGTCTGTAATCAAGTTGTCGATGTAAATGTGACAACATTTTCCTCTTCTTACATCAGCATGAAGTGGATTCCACAAGACTAATCTGGATACTTCCAGTTCAGGGTGGCACATGCAGTGAGTAGATAGTTGCAATCATCTTTGCCTCATCTTCCAGCTCTCATTCCATCTATATAACAGCATCTCTCTCTCTCAAGACAGCAATTGTGAATATGTTTTACAATGAAAAACCTCAGTAATTCACTATTTGTAAATCTCACAATGAGAGATATTCAGCTCGCCACCATAATAATAATAATAATAATAATAATAATGATAATAATAATAATAATAATAATGATAATGATAATAATAATAATAATAATAATAATAATACAATGATGGAAAATGCATTACCTCCATCGATGGGTTTGCTTATTGAGTATGTTGTATATGGTATGTCTTCATCACGCTGGGATCGCAGACTGCTGCCTGGGGCACCAGCCGGAAGGCTACTTTGTTCAGAGCCCATCCAGTTTCCTAAATTCAGAAAGAAAAAAAAATGGAAATGACAAATATACATAATTACATTTTTTTTTAACAAACAGTAATTAGTCAGATGTTTTATTATAACGATAATAATATTAGTTTCAAATTTTGCTACAAGGCCAGCAAATTTTCAGATGAACATGTAAGTTGACTACATCAACCCCAGCATTCAATTGCAAAAGGATGAAAGACAAGCTGACCTGTGTGGGATTTGAACTCGGAACATAAAGAGCCAGGACAAATGCTGCTGAAGCCTTATTGTCTGATGACTAACAACTCTGCCAGTTTACCATCTTAGCAATAATTTATGCACATAGCTAATAATTTTGTGAGGAGAAAGTTAATCAATTACATTGATCCCAGTACTTGGCCAATATTTACTTTTACTGAGCCTGAAAGAAAGAAAGGAAAAGTCTACCTAGGAAGGAGTTAAACTCAAAATGTAAAAGAGTAGGAAAAAATAGCCCAAGGTATACTGAGAATAAGGTGAGCGATGCAAGAAGCCATTTGTAATCAACTCTTAAACAATAATGAAACACAAACGAGAATTACTACCAAAAACTATGGAGTCTGAAAACTGTTATTTTAGGTACAAGAACAGTGTCTAGGATAAATGTTTAATAGGTAAGCAAGTAGATGGCTGAGTATTGGAAAAAAATAATTTGCGGTTCGTTTATGCATTTACATTCCAAGTTCAAATCCTGTCCATACTTTCTTTACAATTCAGCCTTCTGAGATCGCTAAAACAATCACTGGAAGAAAGTGGAATGGTTGATATAACAGTCTAGACCAAAGAAGTTGATGTCTCAGCACAGTTGCAGATTAATTTTTCTAATTCAAATTAGTATTAAAACATAAACTGATGGGGGGAGGGCATGGTGGTATATACTTCAAATACTTACTGATAATGCTTACTCGGTGGTCACAGAAAATGGCAATCCTTCGATATTGGTACACGACGTCATCCTCCCCATACAACCTTCCCTCATGACATGGACAAAGAGGCTAGGCTGAAAAAGAGGGTGAATGACGTCGTCTCTTTACACCGACCCTCTGTAGACCAACCCCGAAGGAACGCCAAAAAATATATCAACTATTCTGGGATAACATATATAGAAGTATTGTGGAGCTGACTGCATCGTTAGAGCATCAGAAAAAATGCTGTGCTGTATTTGTTCCGACTCGATGCATTCTGACCTCGGATCTTTCGGGTCCACTTTGCTTTAAATTCTCGCGGAGTCGATATAAAATAAAGTACCAATCAAGTAATGGGATCAATGGTGTCGATTAATCCCACTCACCTGAAATTTACTGGTCTTCTACCGAAATCAGAAACCATTATATTTGAAATTCAAACGCGCTCAGATTAAAATTAAATATTTATTTACATAGTGGTTACGAAATCTGAAATATGTGATTATTCTATTTACAAAACTTACACCAATGTCGTATTATTTATATTTGAAATTCTAAATAGGGTGGAATTTACGAGACGTGATTACCCCAAATGGGCTGAAGTTACTTGAGTTGAAAAAAAATAAAACAGACTACATCAATGAATTTCACAATTTAAGGAAGATAGACGATGAAGGAATGATTAAAATAATAATAACAGCATTTAATGGAGAAAAGTAGAAACGTTTTGTTCGTTCTTTGTATATTTGGCCTTGTGTTTCCGCGTTGAAGTCGACAACGAGGTGTAAATAATACTGTTCGCAAATTTTGAGGGGGGGGCTGTCTGCAAAAATATTACAAAACCAAGATATTTCCCAAAGTAAAATATTTTTTCATAACCAACCCTAATTCGTTATTTTAAGAACCTTTGGTAAAATATGGAAATATAGCGAAATGAAGGTTTTGTTATGTGAAAGTGCGTCATCACTAAAAGACTAAATGAATGACAGACAATAATTAGACTCAGATAATAACGATGGTTATATGGATATTATGATATTATTAAATATTAAGAAGTAAATACTTACCGAAACAAATACACCTTTAGTCTTTAAAATACAAACAGAACAACTATATATATACATACACTGAGTAACTTATACACACATACAGTAAAACTATATATATATACACAGTAACTATATATATTTATTTATATATATAAATATATATATATATACAGTAACTATATATACACACAATCACTATATATATATTTATATATACACGGTAATTATATATATGCGTGTGTATATACACACAGTCACTATCAGATGATTGTTGAAGCCTCCATTAATAACTCTCTAAAATAGAAGATAGAAAACCAAACACTTCATGTAAACAACTCATTGATGTACATTTTCGTACTCTTCGCATAAAAGAGTACGTCCAGTGATATAACACTAGCAATCACGTCTAGAATTAGCTAAAACATATGAAATAGCTCAAATAAACAACAGTTATGAATTCCTGTACATAAGTATAAATATATAATTCCTTGGATTTGCGGAATGCCGGATACCAGCGAAATATCCGTTCAACTTAGCCTTAACCACTAATCCGAACCGTTTGTTTACCTGAGCTTTTCGAGTTTTCTGTTTTGCCAGATCACGCAATGTGCTTTGCAGTTGATTTGCCTTGATCTATTTAATTTGATCCTGTTATCTTTCTCTATACTAGATATTATATATTTATAAATTAGATTTTTCCCTATTAATATTAGATATTTTATATTTCCTTTTTAGGGTACTTTTAGTATAAGGGAAGTAACTCTAAAAGCCTGCATATCATTGCTCCCCCCCCCCTTACGCCACAAACCTGCTCTAAAAGTTTCTCTTCGAGACCCCGTGCACGTCCTTGTTTAATCGGAATTTCGTAGATTGATGCAAATAAAACTTTAGTCTTTAAAATATAAACAGAAAGAGTTTCCATTTATACAGAGTAATTTTCAAAGGATTGTCACAACTTCCTTTAATACCTCTTTAAAATAGAAGATAATAAAACAATTCATTTACAAAATATTTATTTTCTCCCTATAAGAGTGTCTCTCTATGGTTATATTCGGAAACCCACCTAGAAATAAACAGAATATGTGGAAAACTGCAGATAAATAAGTCACAAATTCTTATATATAAGTATTTTAATATATATCGAAATATACGTAGAACCGCACCAAATATCCGGCAAGCTTATGACCGGAAGTGGCCCATATTTCTGGATTTCCCGATTTCTGGAAAGTCTCTCCCCAGACACAACTAAATATAAATGTAAAATATAAAATAAACTAGGAAAATAAATAACTAAATTACATTTAACATATTCAAATAAATATACTTCTCATACAGGATCTGTTTGATATCTATTAAACCAGTTAATTTTTTTTTAATATATCATATTGTACCATGCATAAAGTTTACAAAATGAAAATTAAATCAAGAAAAGTAAAGAACATGATTTTATTTAACAGATACAGGTACAAATTAATACGCTTCTAAAGCAGAGTATGTTTATTTTTTATCAATCCACATCTAAACTATTTTAAACATTTAACGTATGCAAATGAACAAACTTCTACAACAGGGCCTGTTTATTTAATACAGGGTACAGAATGTTGGGTGATATTGCATGGTATCGTCGGATTTCTGGAAATTCCGGATTTTTGGTCCGGAACTCAATTTTCCTTCCTGTTTAATTATTGATAAGGGAGGTAACTCTAAATGTCTTTGTATTATCCCTTTTTGTCAAGCACTTCCCAAAAACTTCAACTTATCGTTCTCATCAGCACTCACGTGTAATACATATTTTGTGGATAGTTTCTAGCCGATACGTACCATCACAGATTTTCTCAAACTTTAATAATTTTCTTCGATGTTTCCGTAGACTTGTATCATCTTGGTTCGGCATTATGGAACTGGAGAATTCGAAAATTTCAACAGAGAAAGAAACTTACCGGCGTAAATTAGACTTATTATTAAATATCCACGAGAGATTACGCCAACAAAAACAAGAACTAATTGATAAAAATCAGCGCTTACATGAAAAAACTGCACCTTTGAGAATGGACGTTGAATTACTCAATAATTCGCCTTCAGCGCGCAAAATTTACAATTGTCTTAATGACATCTACGACCTGGAGTGTAAAATACACAACATTCGTCAAAAATATACTTTACAAAAATATGAAAAAGAAAGAAATTTGAATTTACATTCTACTATGAGAATTTACCAAATTTGCAAGGAACTTTCCTTGAAAAATACTGCTGGCATGGAATTATCTACAAGTGGAGAAAACGCTTGCAACGAACTTTCAACGGAAAATATTAACTGTAATGAATTTCCTATCAGTGAAAAAAGCGATTGCGATGAAGTTTCTGTCACAGAAAAAGACATTATTTTAGAAGAATTTTCTCTTAGTGAAAAAGATGTTTGTCAGGATCTTTCTTCCAGTGAAAAACAAGAATGTGAGAGACTTTCTCCCACCGAAAAAATTAGCGATGAACTTCCTGCCTCTGAAGAAAACGATTGCGAAGAATTTTATTCAATGGAAAAAACCGTTTGCAAAGAACTTTCTACAGATGAAAAGCACATTTACAAAGAACTTTATGCCATTGAAAAATCCGATTGTGGAGAACTTTATACTGACGAAAAATACTTTTGTAATGAACTTCCTACCAATGAGAAAAACGTTTGCGAAGAAATTCCTACCACTTCAACATTCGGTTACAAGGAATTTTCTACCACAGAAAAACGGATTTGTGAGAAACTTTCTACCGAAGAAGAAGTCGTTTGTCAGGAAATTTTTAGCACGGAAAAAAAGGTTTCGGAGAATGATCCTGCTACAGAAAAACACGATTGCAATGAACTTTCTACCAGTGAAAAATCAGTTTCCGAGGAAATTTCTACCACGGAGAAAAGTGTTTTCGAAGAACTTTCAACCACAGAAAAAAAGAGTTTATAATTAAAATTTGTAGCATAAGTTATAATTTAATTTAAACCTTTTTGTACTCATGATTCGTGTATTTTATTCTTTATTAAAAAAACAAGTTTCTCTTTTTTTTTTATCAGTTTACTGTCGATTTTCTTTTTAAGTCAGATTTTAAGTTGTTTGCCACGATCTTCCTTTTTGTCCCCATTTCATTCTTTGCGAGAAAGATATTTTCAGACTGAAACCAAAGATAGATAATGAATCTAACTAGCAAATTAATTAGAATTTTCAAACTTATTTTGTTTACGATTTCAAAGTAGAACTCCCGACTAACCCATGCGTGTTTGCATACACACACACACATGCACGCTGGCATAGCCTGATGGTCAAAAGGTTTCCTTTGCAACCATGAAGTCCTGGCTTTAGTCCCACTGCATGTCAATAGACTCGAGTCAACCCAAACCTCTGCTCTACAGATGTGCCATCTCATCTCTCAGCCTCTTCCACCACTTCTGTAACAAGCACCCTGGGCTGCCAGGTTGTGGTGATGGTATGAAACAAAGGAGTGGATTCACTTTATCACTCCTCGGCAGATCACAGAGAGAGATTTGAACTCATATAATGCAAGGGACCAGAATAAGTACCACAAGGCACCTGGTCCAGTTTGTTAACAATTCCACTACCTTAGCCTAGTATTTTATGTATCGACCCCAGGAGGACAAAAAGCAAAAGCTAACCTTGGTGGGATTTGAACTTAGAATGAAAGAAGCCAAAATATATATACTGCAAAATATTTCATCCAATGCCTTTGACATGTCTGCCAACTCCCCACCACCATCCCACCTGCTCCTGTATACCTGGTCTGATATTTCTACTACATACATAAAAATTCTGGACTACATCCAAAAGACCACCTCATTGATTGGCAAAAACTTACTTACCAAGATGCACAGCTTCCTCCTCCTCCTCTTCCACCACCACTGCTAAATGACGCTCTATGTGGTCACTCAACCTGCTTAGAAATAGCAGCCAAATATCCTTCAAACACAACTTACTGTTCTAAAAAGAGGGGATACTTAGTTCAAGGTAGACAAATAAACTACTGTTAAACTTGTTTGAATTTTCAAAATATTTAGTTTGAACATTCATCTCTCCTGTACAAGATGCCCCTCTGTTGCCAGGGTAACCATTTTGACACCAACCCACCTCAGATCACCCCTGGTGCTGTGATCCAAATTTTCTGCTTTAAAGTAATCTAAATTAAAACCTTCCATCAAAATGTCATGTTGATTTGTATTCCAAACACCAGCTTAATAATGACAAACTTATTTTATTAAATTCTTCCTCTATTTTCCATAATTAATTGAAATAAGAACAGTATTTCAACAGAAATATAACAAAATAGTTAAGTGGATCCTTCTTTGCTTTTTAAGAATGGCAAACATCTGAACCAGATCTTTGGTTCCCTGCCTGCCAACTTATTAGCTTAAGGATTTTGGTACCAACTTGCTTGAGACTGCTCCTAGTTCTTTGATACAAATTTCCTGTTTCCACATTAAATTCTTCATTATTTTCTATAATTATTTGAAATAAAGACAGTGTATTTCAACAGAAATATGCTAACTACAGGATTAAGATAGTAATTAGAGATTTGAGGGAGATTTGGCTGCTGTGTCTGTAGATTGTTGTTGAGACCCTTCTTGTTATCAATAAAACTGTAAGAAACACAGTAACAAAAGAGTTAACTTCCAACTGCCCTCAGCATTTATTTTTTCAGCTGAGTCGAAAAGAATAATGGGAAATGAAGTCTCCTGCTCAAAGAGACAATGCTTGATCTGAGAATTGAACCCTGTATTGTGAGCTGAATAACCTAACCACTGGGCCACATGCCATCATTCTTACTCTATGATAATTGAATGAAGGCACATGGCTTAATGGTTTGGGTATTCGGATCGCAGTCGTAAGGTCATGAGTTCAATAATTGGCAAGGTGTCAATGTTAAATAAAGAGACTTGCTCAAGGACACACCATAGGGCTTTAGTATGACAGTAGTAGTAATTAAGTGAAGGTGCATGACAATCATTAGGTCGTGAGTTTAATTCTTTGGTGATGCATTGAGTCCTTGAGCAAGACACTTTATTTCACATTGCTCCAGTCCACTCAGCTGGCAAAAATGAGTTGTACCTGTAATTCAAAGGGGCCAGCCTTCTTCCATCCTGTGCCATGCTGAATCTCCCTGATAACTACCTTAAGAGTATATGTGTCTGTGGAGTGCTCAGCCACTTGCATGTTAATTGCATGAACAGGCTGTTTGTTTGGTTGATCAAATCAACTGGAACATTCATCGTTGCGACTGACAGAACCAGTTATGATAATTGAAGAAAACAAGACAGTGCACTTAAGAGCCAACAAACTTTTGGAAACCAAGAAAATTTTGCTTTGTTTTTTTATTAGTTTTCTTAGTAATCAAGGTTTAAAAACATAGTATTCATAGCTTCAGTAGATTCTGAGATACCAGAATGGGTTCTGAAGTATAATCAATTTGGATTTCTTGAGATACCAAAGTGGAGTTGCTAGCTTCTGTACTTTCTGAGACATACCAACCAAAGTGGACGTAGAAGAAATCAGTTTGGACTCCTTGACTTCTGAGATAGCAGACTGGACACTGAAGTAATCAAGCAAGCAAACAACTCATGAGAAACTGTGGCACTTACTTTTTGGATGGGTGGGTATATTAGATGTGGTAAGGGTAGGTGGCATTGTGGGGCACACACAAAACAAAATCAGAAAAGCACAATTATTTGGAACTTTACAAGCAGCATGGGAGAACATAAGAATGTCACAATATTGTGGAATCCATGCCAAGATGAATTATGGCAGTCATTAAAGCCAAAACGAGATCCCACAAAGTATTAAATTACTTAAAAATAAATTTTTTTGGCATTCATATATTTTTATTATCCTAATTTAGCCATATACCTTAAATGTAATTAATTTTGATGGGTGCTTTATACTTCTGGCCAAGGCTGTGTATATGTACAAATACACACATGGGTTCGATTCCCTCATGTACTAATATCCATTTTTTTCTTCATGCCCCAATATTAGACTATTTTCTACAGTCAATATATGATGAAAACTTATAATTAATTATATATACAAAAATTTTCACTCATCACCGTTTCTTAACCTATGCAGAATATGTACTTGGTTAATATATATATATATATACAGAGGTTGGACAAAATAATGGAATCACCTAGCATCATAGCATCATAATTTTGAAATTTCTATAAAACCATCAAAAGCTTGTTTATTTTTATGTTTTTTTATTTATTATTAGCGTTGCTTAATATGTTTTGCTAAAATTGCTGTTTGTTTTCAGATATCATCAGAAAAAGGTAATTAAGATTCATTAAAATGACAGATCTAACAAACTTTCAAAGAGGTCAAATTGTTGGTGTTCATATGGCTGGTGCTAGCGTAATGAAAACAGCCGAAATGTTTGGTGTATCAAGAAGTACTGTCTCGAAAGTAATGACAGCCATTGAGAAAGAGGGAAAAAACCTCTTCCTCGAAACAAAACTCCGGAAAAAAACCAAAACTTTCAGATGAGACTGTCGGACTCATACGCAAATTGTTAGAAAGGATCACAAAAGTACAGCTCCCAAAATTACTGCAAAGCTTAATGACCTACTCAAGAACCCAGTTTCCACAAAAACTGTTCGTCAGGAACTGTACAAAACCAGATTTCATGGGAGAGCTGCAATCAGAAAACCACTACTTCCAAAAACAAACGTTGCAAAGAATTTAGAGTGAAAGAAAATGAATACAGAGTGTGCGGCAGAAAAACCTTCCATCTTTTGCAGAGCCATTGTTGTGGCACCAATGAAGTTAAGCGGGTGATAGTGGTGTCTTCTTAAAGCTAATGTTTTACCATTATGTTTTCATAATGGTTTGGATTGATGCACACTATGTGTTTACTGTTGAAATGTTTATCAAGAATGAATGATGAATATGGGAGGGGGGTTCCACAGCCTGTACTCTGATGTTGAGAATTTATAAAAAAAATAAATCTGAACAGAAATTACTTTTTATTGTTAGTTTTTTTTTGTTGTTTCCTTTTCATCTTTTTAAATACTAAACATAAATCACACATGAATTGTATCAATAAAAATCTGTGTAACTGAAGAAAACACGCATTTCATAAGAATAACATGATGAAAACGTTTAACAAAGAAAGGCCTTCCTGATAATTCTTCATTTTTGATTGTTTCTTTGTCTTATCATCATCATTATTATTATTTATCAAATACACAAAAGAAAAAACAAAGCTAAAAATACACTTCACTCTGAGAAGTGCCAGGGATTGCAAAAATGTACAAAATAAATAAAATAAAAATCATTCTTAGCATATGAATGGATATAACACATTGCTAAAGTTGGCCACCCCCATCCAAAGGAAAACAGAAAACGAGAAGACATTTTTAATAGCAAAATCAAATGGAGATTAGGCAAACTGGCAGAACCGTTAGCACGCCAGGGGAAATGCTTACTGATATTTCGTCTGTCACTACGTTCTGAGTTCAAACTCCGTCAAGGTTGACTTTGCCCTTCATCATTTTGGGGTCGAGAAATTAAGTACCAGTTGCGTACTGGGGTTGATGCTATCGCCACATCCCCTCCTCTAAAATGGCTGCCCTTGTGGCAAAATTTGTGTGGTTGTGTAGCTTGATCTCCAGCCACTTGGTTTCAAGTTCAGTCCCACTCAATGGCTCTCTGGGTGTCTTCCACTATAGCCCTGGATCAACCAAAGGCTTGCGAATGAACATGACAGACGGAAACTGAAAGAAGCCCATTGTATACATGAGTGTGTATGCATTGTTTGTATATCCTTGTGTTGACATTACATGATGGTTGTGAATGAGTGACATCATCATGGAAGTAATGTTGCTTTGTTTCCAATCTTCCATTAAAACATATCTGGCCAAGGGACAATATTGCTTGGAAACAGGCAAAGTGTTGGAGACACGAACGGCATCCGACCATATGTAATCATCCCCATAGAGTTCTATCTGATAGTGGAGGCATGTGGATTAGTGGTTGGGTTGTTGGACTCCTGATCATAAGATTGTGGTTTCAATTCCTGAACCGAGCAACACATTGTGTTCTTGAGCAAAACACTCCATTTCACATTGCTCCAGTCCAATCAGCTGGCAAAAAAGGAGTCATCTTGCAACGGACTAGTATCCTGTTCAAGTGGAGAATTTACATGCCATGGAAACTGGAAAAAACCAGTCCTTATGAATTCACATGACTTCAAAAGGTAACTTTACCTTTTGTGGAGGCATGTGGCTCAGTGGTTAGAGTGTTAGACTCATGATCATAAGATTGTGGTTTCGATTCCTGGACCGGGTACCGTGTTGTGTTCTTGAGCAAAACACTTCATTTCACGTTGCCCCAGTCCACTCAACTGGCGAAAGGGAGTAATCCAGCAATGGACTGGTGTTCCATTCAGGGAGCAATATATGTTGCCATGGAAACCAGGAAACTGGTCCTCATGAGTCAGAATGAGTCAGGAAGGTGACCTTTACCTTTACCTTTTAATTCCATCTGATCCACACAAGCATAGGAAAGTGGAAATTAAAATGCTGCTGATGATTGATGATTGATGATTGATGATAATGACGATAAAGTGTCATGAGGTTAGTTGAGCTGAACCTATCGTCCATAGTATATCGCAAGAACTCGTAATAAGCTGTGTATGATTTATTTCCAAACAAAAGAAACGGAAATGGATTTGGTAGAATTATGAGAACAAACAAAATACCTTGTGGTCTTTAGTCTCAGCCATTTATGTTCTAAGTTCAATTCCTTCCAAGGTCGATTTTGCTTTGCTTTGTTTTTGTTGCTTTTTTTTTTCCTTTTTTATTTTATTTTTTCATCATCCTTCTGGGATGGTCGATAAGATAAAATATCAATCAAGTTGTCAGGTTCTACAACAGGTTCGACATATTCTTACAATGCATCCTGGATGTAAATAGAATTACAAAAGAGACTAAGACCAAGTCAGCAAAAGTCACATCAAGCATCAATCAAATTCAGAAGAGAGTGGGAACGACTGACTACGCAGAGACATGGACACGTGGTTAACAGGCTTGCATCCCAACCACATGGTTTCAGGTTCAGTCTCACACTGCATGGTACACTGGGCAAATGCCTTCAATTACATCCCCTTATATCCCCAGGTTGATCAAAGCCTTGTATGTAGATTTTGTAGATGGAAACTCAAAGAAGTCTAGAGTATCAACATACACACACACACACACACATATATATATTTATATATATACAATCTCATTTGTGAACCCATCTACCATTTTTCAAAGTTATTTTTGTCACAGAACCTATAACATGATTGCAGACCCCATACCAATATTTTACAGACAATAACAAACCCTGACATAAAAAGAAACCAAAAAAATTCTTTTAGAGAGGGAATTTATTCATAAAAAATGAAAAACACATAATAATTTATTTTTATTATTCTGAAAATGGTGAATATCTTTTAGCTTTATAAAATAAAAATCATTTAAATGTTCATTAAAGTGCTTTGCCTCATGGAACCTCAGATTTTATAAAATGGAACTCAGAGGTTCATCCGAATCTAATTTGAGAAACGCTGTTCTAAACTGAACGTTTAAATATATATATATATATATATATATATATATATATATATATATATACATATATATATATATATATATATATATATATATACATATATATATACATATATATATACATATATACATATATATATATATATATACATATATATATATATATATACATATATATATATATATATACATATATATATATATATATACATATATATATATATATATACATATATATATATATATATACATATATATATATATACATATATATATATATATACATATATATATATATATATACATATATATATATATATACATATATATATATATATATACATATATATATATATATACATATATATATATATATATACATATATATATATACATATATATATATATATATACATATATATATATATATATACATACATATATATATATATACATATATATATATATATATATATATATATACATATATATATATATACATATATATATATATATACATATATATATATATATATACATATATATATATATACATATATATATATATATATACATATATATATATATATACATATATATATATATATATACATATATATATATATATACATATATATATATATATATACATATATATATATATATATACATATATATATATATATATATACATATATATATATATATATACATATATATATATATATATATACATATATATATATATATATATATATATATATATATATATATATATATATACATAGATGCATACATATAAATATGTATATATACATATATATACAGGGTGTTTGTAAAGTAGGGCAACACATCAGCATTTTCTTTGGGGAGTATTAAAAGACTGGGTATGTGGTCACAATTCGTGTCCGTGAGATTGACACAGAATTGTGGCGAAAGGTGTGCCAACCTGTCAGGTCCCGGATTGATCATGGCATTAAAAAAAAAAATGGTGACTGTTTTGAGAATTATCTTCAAGCCTACTTTTGAATCCATGTTTCATAAATTTCTTATTATGATTCTTCGTTTACTTCACTGATTGTATCCTAATTATATGTGAGTGAAAATTAGCATTCACTGTGTTCAAGTATATATATTTTTTAATGCTCTTGTGCGTTGCGTTATTTTTACAAACACCCTACATGTATGTGTGTATATATATATATATATGTGTGTATATATATATATATATATATATATATATATGAAAGCTGTTAGTAACAGCAAAGTTTTGTTGTGTGTCAGCTGTGTCAGATTATAAACACACATACACACACACACAGATATATCTATATAGTCCATTCCTTGAACTGGCATTTTTCCATGCTATAGGGTCTAGACATATATATGTATGTGTTTCATGTTATATATATAGATAGATAGATAGATAGATAGATAGATAGATAGATAGATAGATATGCATGAGAGTAAGTCAGAAAGTTGCACAATTTAATTATATATATATATATGTGTATATATATATATATATATATATATATATATATATATATATATACACACACATATATACATACATGAGGGTGAATCAGAAAGTAATACAATTTCATTACACACACACACACACACATACAAGATCAATTAGAAATTAATGCAACTTTTATTCGCATTACTTTTTGAAGATAAGACAAAAAGGCAAATAGCAATTGCCTTACTGTCTAACTCACACTTGTATATGCGATTGTGTGTGTGTGTGTGTGTGTGTGCATACATATATGTATACATAATAGAGGCAAAGGTGCAAAGTAATCTTCATTGACCCACATCTTCCTCACTACACTGCAGGGGCTCTCTTTTTATCCCTCGATGACCAGAAGGATAAAGGGCAAAGCAGAATTTGAACCTAGATCTGAGAGACAGCAAAACATTTGAACCAGACAGCAGGAGGCAGAGAGTTCATATAATAATAGCACCGCCTTTATAAAGAATGAAAGTCAGAATTTTAGCTGTAAGCAAGTATAAACGCATATACACATCCATATATACACACACATGCATGTATATATATATTCATGACACACACATACACTCAGTAGTTGTATAAATGGTATGCTTTTTTAAGTTCCATATATTATATACACTGAAGTATCAACTGTAGAATTGAATGCAAGCATATAAAGCTAAATTTCTTTTCGTGGTACTTAAAAAAAAAACAGGTGTTCAATATACCTGGAGTGTATATAAACATTGTATGAATGCATGTAAATTACGATGAAAGTAAACAAACAAAGTTTGCTTTGGAAGTGTTGAGATGTGTTGAAAAATACAGAAATAATTAATTCTCAAATGCAGAATAATACAAACAGAATAGCAGAAACAGGGTAAAATATACAGATTATTGCAGAAAAATTTTTCTGCAATAATATGGATATTTTATCATGTTCCTTCAATTCTGTTTGTATTATTCTGCAGTTGAGAATTAATTATTTCTGTATCTTTATATATATATATATATATATATATATATATATATATATATATATATATATATATATATGTATGTATATATATATATATATATATATATATATATATATATATAGGTCATTTTTAAAGTACCTGCAGTTACGTGTTTTAATACAGTAACACTTTGTGTTTGATAGAGAGCAACAAATAACAACAACAAAAATATTAATAATTATAACAGTTATAATAATAATAATAATAATAATAATAATAATAATAATAAATATTCTATCCAGTTAATTAAGATATTACAACACAATCAGTGAAGATAAGGAGAATATAAATAGATAATAAAATAAGAATGATGTAATAATTTTCATATAGGTCCATAATGCCTTAACAGCAGTTTAATAATAGAACATAATTATATATTATACGTGTGTGTGTATATATATATATATATATATATATATATATATATACACACACACACACACACACACATATATATATATATGTATGTATGTATGTATGTAAATATGTATGTATATGT
>NC_142948.1:3051059-3186059 GCF_046866305.1 Octopus bimaculoides | reverse complement strand
TTATGAAATGGCCAAGAGAAGCATTATCAGCATCTGGGAAGGTTTCTTATTGGTCGAGGCTGAGGGAGATGAGGCAACTTTCCAATATTGGCAGATAACCAGGCAACAACAACAACAGCAGCGGCGGCGGTGGTGGTGGTAGTAGTGGTGGTGGTGATGGCAGTAGTAGTAGTAGTAGTGGCTTCAAATTTTGGCACAAAGTGAGCAATTCTGATTAGGAGGACAAGCTGATTGCAATAACCCCAAAAGGCTGAAAGGCAAAGTCTACCACAGCAGAATTTGAACTCGAAAGAAAAAGACAGACAAAATGCTGCTTAGCATTTTGCCTGGTGTGCTAACAGTTCAGCCAGCTCACAATAATAATAATAATAATCCTTTCTGCTAAAGGCACAAAGCCTGAAATTTGGCAGGAGAGGATTAGTTGATTACATCGACCCCAATGTTTCGCTGGTACTTAATTTACTGACTTCAAAAGGATGAAAGGCAAAGTCGACCTCGGCAGAATTTGAACCCAGAATGTAGTGGTGGGCAAAATACCACTCAGCATTTTACTTGCCAGCTCACTGCCTTAAATGATAATAATCATAACAATAATAATAATAATTCTTTCTTCTATAAGCCTGCAATTTTTTTTGGGGGGGGGCGGTGTATTTGTTTCATCGACCCTAAGAGGATGAAAGACAAAGTCAATCCTGACAGAATTTGAACTCAGAACACAAAGACATGAAATGCTGCTAAGCATTTCAGCCAGAGGGCTCATGATTCTGCCAGCTTGCTGACTTCTTAGTAGTAATAATAATAATAATAATAATAATAATAATAACCAAAACATCAGGACTTATGAATATATATAACACAGAGAAAATAGCACTGCTAGGCACTGCACACAGCCTATGTAAAACACTTTCAACGCAGTAAAAATAGCAACACTAAAACAAACCACAGCACATACCCAAGGCACACAGAACTGTGCTCAGTAGTGCAGTGAAAGCACGTAATAAAAATAGAACAACTGAATAATAATAATAATAATAACTGCTTGTGTTGTGCAAGTGATACATTAAGTATCCAACCACATTGACAGTTTTTTGTTTTTATTTATTTATATATATATTTATACGACACAAATGTAAAATTTTTAAATTGTTTTTTTAAACTGGTCTGAAAGCAGAACATGTCTAGAATTCTGGTTTCCATATAAATTTTCTGCTGTGTGTATAGCTGGAATTTTTTAATTAACTTTAGCAGGGAAAGACAAAAAAAAACAAAAAAAACAATAACAATAATAATAATGCTTCACTTCTCCAGAAATAGATTATTGGAATTCTTGGTGTGAATTCTAAATTGAATATAAAAAATAGACACATACATTGAAGATAAAATAAGCTAGGACTATAAAAACAAAAATTTAAAAAACTGGGGGTGGGGGGTGGATAATCCTTGCTTTTGTGTCCCTTTCCAGAGATCAAGGAACCACAAGCTGATACTTATCTCAGATTTATTATAGCCTCAAAGACCCTTAAACTCTTTTGATACCAGCCTGCCCACTTCCTGGCAAGTGGAAGGGAAGGAGGGAGGAAAGACCCTCAAACTAGGGACCCCGGCCTGAATGCTTGCAAAACAGTGGACTCTGCTAAAGACACCCAAGGAACCAGGGGTATGAAATGTTTTGGCACAGCCATTTTGGTGCCATTTATTTGGTGTTGGTGGTTCAATACTGACTTATTTGACATCATAAGTTTTAACCTCAGCAGAATTTGAACTCAGAACGTAAAGATAGACGAAATGCTGCAAAGCATTTTGCCCAGCGTGCTAATGTTTCTGCCAGCTCGCCGCTTTAGTGCCAAATTATAGTGTCATGCTGAATGTCCAGAGACATTAGAGAGGCTTTGCCCCATGGCAGAGACTGCAGGAGCTGCCCAGAGGATTTTACAAGCTCTTCTTCTGAATCCATTGCAATGTCAGAAAGCCTTCTGTATCATTCGCAGACATCTCAGGATCACAGGTGATTTGCCTCTCGTCCTGTACACTTTGCCTGAGTGGGACAATGAGGACTGAATTAGTCTTTGCCTACAGAAGGATTCCACTTACATCCACCTTCAGCTGGTTTCAGCTGCCATTCCTGTCCCCTTGATGGCTGAGATTTTAAATTGAAATCATGAGTACTGAGTATACACACACACACACACACTAAACTAAACTAGACAAACAAATACATCGAGAGAGACACACAGACACAGTTTATGGAATCAGAATTACTGGCACTTTAGAAAACTGAACCAATTTTGGTTGGATTAGGCCCTCATTGCTGCTTTTCCATTCATATTTGGTTAATGCCTCACAATAGATCCTTTATGCTGCTTCTTTCTCTCTATCATTATCTCTGAATGCCAGACTACTTCTATCACACACACACACACACACACACACACACACCTATATATACTTCCACTGCATGCACTTAATTAATTAGTTATCCGAAATGCTTCACACTTTCCATTTCCAACCCTTCATATATCTTTACTACACAAGGCAATTAACTGTTTAAATCATAAACAACCGCCCCCCCCCCCAGCCATATACAATTGCAATCACACACACGCGCGCGCGCCTTTGCCACTGCCACTATCACAACCACCAATTCCCTTCAGGGCCCCTTTAGTAAATTAATCAACAAAATGGCTGAATACATGAAGTTCACTGAAGCAGAAATCTCAGTAAATGCAGCACACACAGACAGACAGACAGACACACACACACAAATGGCACATTACCCAAACAGAGATTAACAGCAACACTAAATACAACACTCTCTTATATTTGCATCTATGTTTGTGTGTGTGTGGGGAATCATTACATGTGTGTGTGTGTACATGTGTATGTGGGCATCATTTTGCATGTGTGTGTTTGTGTGTGTGTATATGTCTGTGGGCATCGTTTTGTGTATGTGTGTGTATATATATGTCTGCGTGTGTATGTGGACATCATTGTGTGTGCATGTGTGTGTATGTGTGTATATATGTTTGCGTGTGTATGTGATCCTCATTATGTGTGTGTGTGTCTGCGTGTGTACGTGGGCATCATTTTATGTGTGTGTGTGTGAGTGCATATGTCTATTTTATATGTGTACTTTCAATCATTATTTACTGTTCCAAAAATGCAAATGTGCATGTGTGCATGCATGTGTGCATGCATGTGTGCATGCATGTGTATGTGTGTGTATATGAGTGGATGGATGCATGGACAGACAGACAGACAGACGGAAAATAGATGGATGCAAGTTATGTATGGATAGGTGCATGCATGCATGGGTGTATTTAGAATGTGTGTGCATTTGTGTGTGTGTAAGAGAGAGAAAGAGAATATATATGTCTATAGGAAATAAAAATCTATGAATGTGGAGTGATTTCAAGAGGAATGTAGTGCTGGGGGAGGAAGGACTGGGGACTAAAACGAAAGCTGTTTTCTCCTGCAGGGTCTGAGAGTTGACACACAATAAGGATAACGAGAGAAAGAGAACTGATTGGTTGGGATGGATGAAGGTGGAGGTGGAGGTACGCAGTTAGACATTCCAAAGAGCAGTTATTGTTTTAGTAGTGATAGAAGGGACAGAAAGACAGGAAACAGCACATGCCTTACTGGCACTTGCAGCTGCATTCATCTGGGGTGGGTTAAGCCGGCTCCGATTCCTCAGAGTTTCTGTAGGAATACAAGTTCACGTGTGGTCCCTGATCACATGCAAACAGTCTTTGGGATAGTTTGATCCGTAGCAGCACATCTTGCTGTCGATTGTCAACCATCACAGAGTATTCGCTAAGTCACTGCCGGTTATTGGAGCAAACATAGCCTGGGCTTGAAGCAGGTTCTAGAGACATGCTTTAACATAAGCTAAGGGATGCCTCACTCCTGGTGGTCTTCCAGCAGGCTGGACGACAACCCGGAATATCCGAGAGCCCATGCTATTGCTTGATAGTCGTTGAACCTACACCATGTTTATCCATCCTTTTTACAGGCCTCATTTTTATTCTAGCAACCTTCCTCACCAGGCAAGCCTAGTGAGGAGGACTGCTAGAAACCCAGCAGGACTAAACAAGACCTGTCAAAAGAACCTGTATATATTTTTGGTAGAAGTCAATTTGGTAAGTAAATTCGTGGACAGATAGTTCTCAAGAGCAGTTTCAGCTGTGGTAGGGGACAAGAGGGACAGAGAGATAGAAAGCAATACAGGCCAGTAGATATTTCTGGTAGAAGTCAGTTTGATAAGTAAATCCTTAAACAAAGCTGTTGTTACAGAAATATATTTTGATCAGTATTTCTCATCCAGTGATGGTGCAGGGGAGGAGGGGGGGTACCTGTGCTGACAAGTTGCCATGTTTCATAAAACTAAGATGGTTTTTGAATTTTTTAAAAATTAGTTCAACACCATGGTGAAGAAGGAAGAATTATCGACCATGGCGGAATTTGAACACAGAACGTTAAAGGTGGACGAAATGCCACAAGCGCAGGAGTGGCTGTGTGGTAAGTAGCTTGCTTACCAACCACATAGTTCCGGGTTCAGTCCCACTGCGTGGCATCTTGGGCAAGTGTCTTCTATTATAGCCTCGGGCCGACCAAAGCCTTGTGAGTGGATTTGGTAGACGGAAACTGAAAGAAGCCCGTCGTATATATGTATATATATATATGTGTGTGTGTTTGTGTGTCTGTGTTTGTCTCCCTAGCATTGCTTGACAACCGATGCTGGTGTGTTTATGTCCCCGTCACTTAGCGGTTCGGCAAAAAGAGACCGATAGAATAAGTACTAGGCTTCCAAAGAATAAGTCCTGAGGTCGATTTGCTCGACTAAAGGCGGTGCCCCAGAATGGCCGCAGTCAAATGACTGAAACAAGTAAAAGAGTAAAGAGTAAAGCGTTTTGCCCAGCGTGCGACTGATTCTGTCAGCTTGCTGCCTTAATGCAATAACACTAGTTTCTCTGCGACCTGATTTCAGGCCATGAATTACGAAGGACAACAACAGCAGCAGCAGCAACAGCAACAATAACCATAAAATTGAAAGACAAAAACCGCTTTTGACAATAAACTTTTATTCTCAGCAACACAAAGAAATACCAAGTGAACTTTGGAAGGAAGTCGGAATTGTTATGGCCAAACAGTAAGTAAGTCACGTTTGAATAATTATTACACTTGGTTCAGTGTTACTCGTAAAAATAGGGGTGGGTGGCCCTTGGAAATGGAGGAGGAGGGAACTGAGACGATTGAAAGGGGAGAGAGAGAGAGGGAAGGGTGGAAGGGGCAGACAAGTTGATTTTTCCAACTTATGCCAGTACAGAAAGTGGGTGTAATGGTGAGACAATGATGATGATGATGATAACAACATGATGGTGATGATGATGATGATGAAAATAGAATTAAGATTGTTTTAAGATTTTTTTGTCTGACAACATGGTAAATTGTGATGATGCGGTTAAGAAACTTGCTTCCCAACCATGTAGTTTTGAGTTCAGTCCCACTGCACAGCACCATAGAAAAGTGTCTTCTATTATGGTCCTGGGCCAACCAAAGCTTTGTGAGTGAATTTGGTAAGCGGAAACTAAAAGAAACCCATCATGTATGTGTGTGTGTGTGTGTGCATGCATGCGTGCCTTTCACCGTTGTGGTTGTTTGGAATCTCTGTGTTGGATATTCCAAATGCAATTGGACGCATGACCAAAATGGATCACCGAAGGAGTTCTTTATTGCGTTATGTTACAGAGAAGTGAGTGTGTTTGTCGAGGTTGATGTTGTTTAGCCCCAGGTCGACCTGGATCAAGCAGATCTATGATCAAAGTCATTCTAGTCATTACCATCCTACCATCCTGTCTTTTTTCTTTCGGGGTTCATAAGACTACATTGCTTAATGTGTCCCTTCTTTTCTTAAAATACTAGGATCTGATTTGAAGAAATTTTGGCTGTTATTTCTAGCATGCTGAGTGACCTCATAGAAGCTCCTGCTCCTTTGGAATGTGAATAAGAGGGGTGGGCATGGGTCTTTGAACATGACTATGTACTTGGCCTTGGCATTCAGAGCAATCCAAAAGTGGGTGGTGAGAGGGGAGGGTCTCTCCTGATAGGTGGTCATCACTTTGGAACCTTAAAAGAAAAACCTAATTATATAGACATACACACAATGTATAGAGCATTCCACTTGTCTTCTCCCCACTGTAGCCCTTCCCTATCCTCATAATATGACTGTCATGTGATGTCTCACATACATGACCCTTGGAACTTTCCAAATGGAACATTAACCAACCATGTTGATCTCACCAGTTACAGCTCTCCATTTCTGGTGAGATGCATTGAACATGAACCTAATTAATTGTCATCCTTCTGGACAAAAAGCAAAGTTAGCTTTTTTTTTTTAATTATATACTCTAAACGGTAAATTGCTTGTCTTATTTTATCTAAAATCTAATAGTAGTTATTAAAGAAAAAAAAGAGAGACATACTAATGCGTTGATCTACTACTTTGGTATGTCTGAAAGAATGTTATATATCTTATTAATCAGTTTGTCATTATATTTCATATAAAATACTCTGCCTGGCTGTACAATTTCATCTTAAATATATAATTATCAAAATCCAGGATTTGGAGGGGTTTAGTAAAATAACTAGATTCTCCAATGTTAAGCTGATGTTTATAACATAATGAAAGATTCCTACAATACATGCTGGGTTGATTCTTGGATAATGGGGTGTATTGTGTCCTTCAGCAAGACACTTCACTTTACACTATCATGAACTATCCAAACGATATGGGTACAAGACAAGTGTTGATGCAGCATTTTCTCCCTCCGTCAATCAAACTCCGAATGGTTAACTGTATCAAAGTGGAGGAGGCTGAGAGGATGTCTATGTCTGCTCGTTATCATATTAATATAAGGCGGCGAGCTGGCAGAATCATTAGCATGCTGGACAAAATTCTTAGTGGTATTTTGCACATCGATACGTTCTAAGTTCAAATTCCATCGAGGTTGGCTTTGCCTTTCATCCTTACAGGGTCGATAAATGAAGTACCAGTTGCATACTGGGGTCGATCTAATCGACTGGTTCCCTCCCCCAAAATTTTGGGCCTTGTACCGAGAGTAGAAAAGAATATTATATTGATATCAAGGCGGCAAGTTGGCAGAATCGTTGGCACATTGGGCGAAATGCTTAGCGGTATTTTGCCAGTCATTACGTTCTGAGTTCAAATTCCGCTGAGGTAAACTTTGCCTTTCATCCTTTCAGGAGATGAAATACCGCAAAGTATTTCAACCGACGTGCTAACAATTCTGCCAGCTCACTGCCTTAAACCATCACGTGAGGTCAGAGCAAGAGAGACAGACACACACTCACACACACACACAAACACACACATATATATGGGCTTCTTTCAGTTTCTCTCTACCAAATCCACTGACAAGGCTTTGATTGCCCCTGGGGCTAAAGTAAAAGACACTCGTTCAAAACGCCACACAATGGGATTGAATGCAAAACCACATGAGCTCAAAGTAAACATCATAACCAATAACAACACAGCCATTTTCTTAAACAAATAATAAATACCTGTCGGGTGTCAGTTGATTCATTAAGCCAGGTACATCTTGTTTAACCAGATGAAAGTAATGCCATTAAAGTAAATGACAAAACTAAACATAAACAAAAAAAGAAAAACAGTATCAGATATGAAGACTTTAAATGCTGCATGCCATGTTGTTATGAAGCAATGTCTACCTCTAGAAAATCTCCTTCAGGTGGGCAGTTTCTGTAGCTCTCACAGTCTTTGTTTTCTCGGTTAAATAATCTTCCTTCTCTTCCTCCTCCCCCATATCATCATCATCATCATCATCATTATTACTGTCGTAGTCATTGTTGTTGTCAGTATCACCATCTTCACTGTTGTTTGTTCTTACCATTTGATTATCCCTGCTGACATGTGGCCGAGTGGTCAGGGGTATTCAGCTCAAGATCATGAGGTTGTAAGTTCAATTCCTTGAGCAAGACACTTTATTTCACATTGCTCCAGTTCACTCCACTGGCAAGAATGAGCTGTACCTGTAATTCAAAGGGGGCCAGCCTTATCACATTCTGTGTCACACTGAATCCCCTTGAGAACTACATTAAGGGTGCATGCATGTCTGTGGAGCACTCAGCCACTTGCATGTTAACTTCACAGACATGTAATTCAAGATACATCATCTAAAAAGGTGGGATGGTCGAAGCTGGAATGGCTTTGATCATAGACTTACTTCATCAGGGCCAACAAAGAAGACAAGAGCCAGATTAAATACCTTATCCCCTATACTATCATCTGTTCTGGATAACAAGCTTCTACATGGTCATTTAATGTGCTAAAAATAGCAGCCAAATCTCCCTCGTATCAGAGCACACTATCTTAAAAGACACTTAAGGCAGTTGAAACAATGACCTACACCAGTGCACTTGGAGGTAGATTGTTACCAACATTAGTGCACCCAATATTTTGAATTCCTGTCAGTCAAATCAGACAAAACATTTACACACACACACACATAAACACATTGGGAATGAACTGAAAAAGAGCGGATAGTGGAGAGAACAGAGGAAGGGTGCAATATGTGAACCCTGCACTCTATATGATTTATTTCTACATGTCAGGGGGTATATTAGGGTGTTCAGTTAGGTCAAGGCATAGTAGAAAGGGTATAACCGGATTATATGTCTGCTTAATTAAGCAGACCAATGATCAACAGTATTCCAGCTGTGACCATCCTGTTTCAATTTCAATTATATGCTTCTCTCTTTAACCCTTTCGATACCAACCCGGCTGAAACCGCCTCTGGCTCTGTAGTACAAATGTCTTGGTTTCATAAGTTTTGAATCAAAATCTTCCACCAAACCTTGGTCACAATTTATGTTCCTCACACCAGCTTAGTGATAACTAAATCATTTTACTAAATTCTTTGTTAGATTTAAAATTAATTGAAAGGAAACACAGAGCATCTCAAGATAAATATGGTAACAAAAGGGTTAAGACAGTAGGATGTGAATTGAAAGAAATTGGTTACTGTTTCTAGCAGGCTGGTTAACTGCATAGTCATATTTCTCATCCCATTGGCTCATTATCTTAATAGGCCCCACAGAGTCAATAAGTGCTAATCTCCATTGGTAGATATATATATATATGTCATGGACTTTCCAGTTATTAGACAACACATGAGAGTTTGGCAATTTCTTGCCGAACAACCACACAGATGATTTGTTTACAGTGTTCAAATGTTTGTGTACACATAAACTCACTCCCCCCCCCCCCCATCAGATCGACATACCTGTAGAGGTGCAACTGGGTACCACATGTCAGACGATAAAATGATTGCATATCATAAGATTAATGAGAAGGATCATAACAACAATAAAGATAAAAATCTAAATAAATACCATTGCACTGTAAAAACTTTAATTAGTAATGATTCATCTATAGAAAAATTACAATTAATTTTAGGGCCCAAAAATTTTAATGAATTTCCATTACAAGATTATGATCAGATTCTTCAACTATGAAATTATAATTAGCTTAGTGCTAAGTTATGACTAAAAGTTATGATTATCACAGGGCTAAAGTTAAGACTGCCTCAGGACTAAAAGGTGTGATCGGCTGACAGGTAATAGTTATGATTAACTCAGGGATAAAAGTTATAATTAGCATGGGACTAAAGTTATGACTAATTAGCAAGGTAAAAAGTTATAATTAACTATGACTAGCTTACAGCTAACAGCTTTAAATTTATAAAATTTATGACTAGCTGAGGGTTAGAAAGTTATAATTAGTTTAGGACTAAAAGTTGTGAATAGCTTAGGTCTAAAGGATAAGACTAGCTTAAGGGCTAAAAGTTATGATTAGCTTAGGACTAAGTTATGATTAGTTCAGTGCTAAAAGTTATGATCAGATTAAGGCTAAAAGTTATAATTACTGAGGGCTAATATCATCATTAGCTTCAGGTGAAAATTACCATCAGCTAAGGTATAAAAATTAACAATTAGGTTAGGGTAAAAAATTGCAATAATCTTCAGTTTAAAATCTACGATTAAGCTTCAGCTAAAATAAATAAACATATAAAAAATTATGATTAGTCTTCAGCTAAAAAAAATGCAACAATAATTTTGGTAAGGCTGTAGAGTGTTTATAATTAGTCCAGTAATGGACTCTATAGAAACAGTCTGAAAATCTATTTACATAACAGAGTCAACATTGATATGAATAGAGGGAATTAACTTAGGAGGATGGGTGGGAAACAAGAACTTGTATTGATTTCGTTCTTTTTCCATTTTTCTCCATTTTTTCAATATATTTTCTCCTATATTTTGGGGGTAGGGGTGGGGAGACAGAGAAAGGGAGTTGTGGAGCCTATTGTCTAACTTTACAATCACAAACAGTTATTTTTGCCTTTGTTCATTACAGAAATAATCTTCATTCTCATTATGTATTTATTCTAATATACATGTATGCATATATATATGTGTGTGTATTTATATATTTATGTAAAGGTATGTATATGTGTATATATGTATATGTGTGTGTGTGTATGTATATATATCTATATCTCTATATACATATATATATGTGTATGTATATATATACATGCATATATATATGTGTGTGTGTATATATATATATTTATATATGTATGCATATATATATATATGTATGTATGCATATATATATATATATACACATATATGTATGTATGTATGTATATATATATCTATGTGTGTGTTGGTACACTGTATTTATTATGGTAGTTTTGACTTTAAGAGTCCCTCATAGCGTGAGGCATTCATGTATAGTAATGCCCTTAATATAAATAAATATATTTAAAGGGAATAATTAAAAATGTTTTCCTTATGAGGCTTTTCACGCCGACTACTTGATAAATTCTTCTAAAGATTTTATCCTATTTTTAAATATATATATATATACATATATATACCATATACAAACATGAGTTTTTAGGAAAATATATAAATATATGATAGTATGCAAATACAGACTGAACATTAGTGGGGTCTCATTCATCAATAAGTGATATTACAAAACACTTAACCAGATAACTGAATAGAAATAAACATGAACTGTATAATGATTTCTCATGACTAAGTACAAAGACATGTTAGGATTTTTTTTTTATCATTTTCATTGTGTGAATGGGTAGAGAAGGAGGGAAATGGTGGGAGTAAATAGAGTTGGTTACCTCCATCGACCTCATCTCTACCATGACCACCTCCAAGTAATGTTAGTGGAGTTTATTTTATAGATCTCTGAGGAATGCAGGAATATGTAATAGGAGTGGCTGTGTGGTAAGTAGCTTGCTTACGAACCACAAGGTACCTTGGGCAAGTGTCTTCTTCTACTATAGCCTCAGGCCGACCAAAACCTTGAGTAGATTTGGTAGATGGAAACTGAAAGAAGCCCATCATATATATGTATATATATATATGTATGTGTGTGTATGTGTTTGTGTGTCTGTGTTTGTCCCCCAACATCGCTTGACAACCGATGCTGGTGTGTTTACGTCCCCGTAACTTAGCGGTTCGGCAAAAGAGATCGATAAAATAAGTCCTAGGCTTACAAAGAATAAGTCCTGGGGTCGATTTGCTCGACTAAAGGCGGTGCTCCAGCATGGCCGCAGTCAAAATGACTGAAACAAGTAAAAGGGTAAAAGAGATATGTTAGGATCTGGGCGCAACAAGCTGTTTTTATAGACACAGTGTGTGATTAAGAAAAGTGGTTCTTGGTTCACACCCACTGCATGGCATTTTGGACAAGTATCTTCTACTGTAAAGCTGGGCCAACTGAATCCTTGTGAACGCATTTGGTCGATGGAAAGTGAAAGAAACTGGTTGTATACTTGCATCATCATTACCATTTAATGTCTCCCACAAGAAACACCCCAACTAATTTGAGAGCATTAATGTGGTTGCTTAACCTGCTAGATATAGTAGTTTAATCACCCTCAAATCATCTCCAACTGTTTGGGGAAAAAAATAGATACATGTGATAGTATAGACCTTCATATATATAAAAAGACAGGATTGTCATGGTTGGATTATTCAGGGCTGACAAGGGGTTAAACAACATGTCTTACGATCCTTTACAGAGGTCACATATTTATAACATTGCAAAAGGAACTCTTTAGTCCTGTCAAGGACATGACAACCTCTCTCATGCTGGTGTACAGTGGTTGATATTAGGAAAGGCATCAGGCTGTAGAAACACGCCAGAAATAGAACATACGAGTGGAAACAAAGGAGATCACCCGCCTGACAGTGATGCTTGTTTTTACAACTATTGTGTGATGTCAAGACACACACACACACACACGACTGGCTTCCTTCGGTTTCCGTCTACCACATCCACTCACAAGACTTTAGAAGACATTCGCTCAAGATGCCACTGAGTGGAACTGAACCCGAAACCACAAGGTTGAGAAGAAAGCTTCTTAACGATAATTTCTATTCCAAAATCTTTGAAATTAATAAATATTTTTGTTTACTTTTCAAAGTGTGTCGTCTTAACAAGAACAGTCTCTTTTCAACGATGCACGCGTAATAAGCTAACTCAACGAAGTGTGGAGAAATAAAAACAGTAACTTTAATTAATAAACCTTATCTATCATAATAATTATAACGTGTATTTTGAAGATAATACTTATTCGCTTCGTTAATTCAGAAAAGAACAGCTATTTTCGTATATTTTTCCATTTGGTTTCATTTTGAATAATGCCCTTTTCGTTTAACAATACCTTTTAAAATAAATCCCCTGTCGTATTTACGCTTGTGCTTATATTCCGTGTAATATGAAGGTGACATTATAAGTAAATTTCGGAGACATACTTACTAGGTAAGTGATTTGATCTGAGACCGTGTTGAAGCTAAAACGATTACAGCATGCTAAACACTTGTTAGCCATTCATTAACCCACAAAGATAGTTAACTTCACTTAAACATTTATTATGCAGTGTTTCTATAAAGTTAAGTTGTTGCATGGATGTTATTTAGGCAACAATTAACGGTGTTCCTCAAGACTTAGGTAACCTAGCTGTAGCTATTTGAATTTCAGATGTGTATTTGTCAAGCAGGTGATTTGATATGAGGTTACTCAAATTCTGAGCAATGCTGTTTACTTGTTGCCTAAATAAGATCACAATTATGTAACCGCTTCACTTCATTAAAACACCGCATGATAAATGTGTAACAGTTTTTGTGTATTTTTGAATGGCCAATATGTTTTCCACACTGCAATTACAAGCAAAATTATCCCTCTACCGATTGCGGGATTGAAACAGCATCAGAAATGCAGCTTTCGAGACGTAGGGAGAGATAGGGAGGGATTTTAACAACAGAAGTATAAAAATAACATAGAATACGTCCACTGTACGGCACCTTGAGCAAGTGTCTTCAACTATAGCTTCGGGCAGACCAAAGCCTTGTGAGTGGATTTGGTAGACGGAAACTTAAATAAGCCTGTCATAGTTATGTGCGTGCGTGTGTGTGTGTGTGTGTGTCTGTGTGTGTGTGTCAAAACTGGGCACCGAACCGTTAATCAGCGAAGTTAACATTTTCGTTAACGACTTAACCTTTAAGTTAACTTTGGAAATCGTTATCGGACTAATTAACTTCCATTTAACAGAAGTTAACTCTGCTGCCAACAGATGCTGCAATGATCTTTTAGGCTCAAGGACTTGAAGTCCAAGGGCCTCCGTCTACTTCAGTCCCTTGGTCGACGCACTTTTGGCAGGCATCGACAAAAGGTTTAGGATCCTCCTGCAGGATGAGGAATGCCAGCTGGTTGCTGCCTTCCACTCCAGATGTCGCTTCATCTGGTCGGATAAAAGTATGACAACACCAAAGTCGCCAAGGTGAAGAAAAGCATGGTGAGTAAGGTCGAGGAGGCATGGGGCAGCAGCAACGAAGAGGGAGAGAATGACCTCACAGTGGTGTCACCCAGCCTCAGTTTGGCTGCGAGCAAAAGATAAAAAGGACAAATGGTTAAAACAAACTTAAAACATTAAAAAAAAACTGCAGTTACGGGTAGGCGTTTACGAACTTTTTTAATGACTGTTTTGCCGACAAATTACGACAATTTTCTCAATCGAAATTTCTTTCTTATAATAGTTTAACAAACAACCATGCCATCCTACTAGAACGAAACTAACGAAAGGGGGGGGGGGCGGTCCACATTCTTTATGTCTGCCGGTAAAGGGTGAATGTAAAAGGTTCTGGGTTTAATGGTTCCAAACTTGCGATTTAGAACACTTGCCACTTCTGGAATGTCAGTAACATGATTACAATAAATAACTAAAACTCAAGTGGGTTGGTTGCAATATGTTGTGTCAGATGATAGACATATACAGAGTACAGCTCTAAAGTAAATTAACAGGTCGAACAAAGCAACGAGGGACGTAGGAAAGCTTCTATGAAATGGCAGCCTAATTAATCTCCTTCAAATAATACACAACTCTATCGTCTTAACAAACTAACCAGAAATAGCAGTCAAATCTCTTTCAAAACCCACACACCCTTTCGTCTTAAGAAAGAAAAGACACGTTCATGTGATGTCAGGTAATTCTAGATTCACTAGGTATGAATAATAAATGGGACGGTCACAACTTGGAACATCTTTTGATCGCGACTGATCTGCGGGTTAAACAACATCAAAGCTCTAATTAACTTATCAGAAAATATGTTCTCGGATGCTAATCAATAGACTATGAATTACTCATCAAGGGTGTAGTTGGTTTATATTTTAGTGTTAGTCAACTAGGGTGGGGTGTTAACAACTGTAAACGCCTTTCTTTCGTTGGGGTACGACAGAAATATTTAGGCGTATCTGCGTGGGTGGAGAACTTTTATATATAATTATAAAACTCCAAAGAGCCTCTACTTAGAACCCCCTTTTAAACAACATTACAGAGTTCCCGGGTAAAAACAATGCACTTGGGCCCTTGCATACCCAAACATAGATTAGCATAGGACCCGTGGGGCACTACCGAGTCTGCCTATGTCTAAAGACAGCATTGCCTCTACGTGGTCGGTCGGTCGTTCGAACTGTTAAAAATAGCAGCTAAATTCCCTCGAATCACATTCTACTGTCATGCAGCTAAAGATAGCTTTAAAAAAATTTAAGGTGGGATGATCAAAGTTGAATTCGATAAGAGCTGGTCTGAGGTTAAACAACAACCGAAAAAAATTAATGGAAACTTATTCCGTACACTCTGAATTAAAAGTTAGAGAGGAGTTTGGGAATAAACATTCTAGCTCAAATAAATTCTTTTATTCAAAACGAAAAAAAGATCACAATTCCGAAAATTAAAAGTAAATAACTTTTATTTTCATAAATTTTATTATTTCTTTTTTTTTGTAACTTCTTAAAGAAACTCCACCTAAAAGACGATGTTGACTTCAGTAAAATTTGAAATCCTAATCAAGAAACAGCTAACATGCGCTGGTTATATTTGTGCTAGTTTTAACCTTTTTTTTTTTTTAGCTGACCCTAAAACAAATTGTTCACAGCAACAAGAAGACGAACAACGACATTAAGATCTTTTAAAGAAGGTTCAAATGTGTCAGAGAAGAAGAAAAACAACATTTTGGAAATTGTCAAAACATGAGGGATGGTCACGAGATGTGAGTCATTTCACTGCAGTATTTAGACATACTTATAGACACACACACATACACACATATATATATATATATATATATATATATATATCTTTTACTCTTTTACTTGTTTCAGTCATTTGACTGCGGCCATGCTGGAGCACCGCCTTTAGTCGAGCAAATCGACCCCAGGACTTATTCTTTGTAAGCCTAGTACTTATTCTATCGATCTCTTTTTGGCCGAACCGCTAAGTTACGGGGACATAAACACACCACCATCGGTTGTCAAGCAATGTTGGGGGGACAAACACACACACACACACATATATATATACATATATATACGACGGGCCTCTTTCAGGTTCCGTCTACCAAATCCACTCACAAGGCTTTGGTCGGCCCGAGGCTATAGCAGAAGACACTTGCCCAAGGTGCCACGCAGTGGGAATGAACCCGGAACCATGTGGTTGGTAAGCAAGCTACTTACCACACAGCCACAGATTACTGTAAAGTGTCCCATCAAAATACAGAATAAACAACTGTTTAATGGTTCTTTACAGGCTTTGTGATCAGACCTGTTCCGACCGTGACAATCAAGCCTTACATTCTATCAATATATCTGGTTACAATACTCAATGTACTCTTACTTAAAGATAGAAACTTTTTTTTAAAAAGTAGCAGTGGTCAAATTTGAGGGAAATTTGGCTGCTATAACTAGTGAATGGAGCAATAACAGCATTACTTTGAAGTTATTTAATGGATGGTAGGTTTTCGATGACGTTTTGGGTGTGAAATGGACAGATGAAAACGGACGTGTGAAAAATAAGTACGGCATTACATCAGGTGTGTGTGTATATATATATGTGTGTGTGTGTGTGTGTATACAAATCGCAAACAACTCAACACAAGTTGTTTGGTCAGTAAAAACTCACTGTAGGAATTGACAAGTTAAATACCTCACAAAGACCAGTGGTTTCATCGGGTAAAAAGGGACACGCATACACACACGCATAAACATAGATGTATACATACATTTCACAGACACCCATGGTGGGGGGGGGGGCTCATGAAGTTTGTCAGTTTTTTTGGTTTACAGTTTTAGACAAAGTGAAAATTGGTAGCAATACCTATAGGCAACCCTCTCTCGTTAGATTCTACAGAAATGTAGTTGGAAGGAGGGGCTGCAGAACCCTTATCTTTCCCCTTCCTGAAGAAATTAAAAGATGTGTTTGTGTGTGGTGTTTATAGTACGGGTATCTACATGTTATGGAACTAAGGTATCCGCAAGTCAAAAACAGGTACTCCAGTGTTTGAGACAAGTTTCCTATTTTAGATTACAGTTTCTTTACAAGAACAGTCAAGTTGCTTATATATATATATATATATATATATATATATATATATATATATATATATATATATATATATATATATATATATATATATATATATATATATATATATATAATGGATTCTAATGGTCGGTTTTGAAGTATAAGTGTCCAACTGCGAGCTGTTAGAGACACTCAATAATATATGATTTGTTTTCGTCTGTGACGGCAACTAATCCAGGAGACGGAAAACTCATATATATATATATATATATATATATATATATATATATATATATATATTAGCTTCACCAAACAATATGTTACAGGTTATGACATATATAACTAGTCAGGATATTAACATCGGTTTTGCGTTGAATATTGTCACCAGACATCGTGTGGGTGTATAATGTATAGGGTTTAATAAAAAAATAATATCAGGAACACACAGTTTAAAACGAATGTTAAGAAAAATAAAAATGTTTAAGAATAGATGAAAGACCAAAAAATTAGGTAATGTATTGCTACACACACACACACACACACACACACACAGATATATATCATATACACAGGAATATATACATACTTTTGTGTTTGGATAAGTCCGAACCTGGCCAACAATAGATCGCAGTACATCTCTAAAAGTTCCATAGCTTCGACCAAATAATCTTCGCGAATGATGTGTTCAACACGGATCCGAGCCCTGTCTTCTTTACCATTACAAATATAGTCCGCAATTTCACGACGGGCTTTTTGAGCAAGTTCAGCTTTCTTCTTTTCCAGTAATTTGAGTCGATTGACCGTCAGACGAAGGTTTGTGCTCAACTTGGTATAGTTAGGACCTGTCCTAAACATTTTGTCTGTTTTTTTATATATATACTTATATTTGGTATTTTTTTTCAATCAAGTGAAGCACGAAAGACGATTAGTTTTGTTACGGATATATTTCTACCCTTTCACTCTCCCTAAAGATGATCCACAATAAAAATTGACAACCCACAAGGCCACAAATCCAAGGCCGATCCTTCCGTCTAGGTTAGCAACCACCCGACTTCATACATTCACTGTTGTTGTGGTGGTGGTGATCGTGAAATGAATAACTAGGATCACTTCCGAAATATTATTTACATTTGAAAAACAAAAAACAAAATAAATTAATATATATTTAATCATTTTTTTTACAATATTTAATAAAATTTTTATATCTATTTCTCAAAGAAAAACAAAAAAGATTTAAATCTCATCACCCCTCCCCCCACTTCTTCGTCATTACAGGGATGTAATTTCTGCGGAATATAACCGGACGTTGATATGATTTTAGTGTATGTATGTCGTTTTTACATTCTTTTTTTTCTCGCTTGAAACCGTTTCCTTTCACTTTACTCGCGACGCTTTATATTTTCCACGTTGTTTTCATTAAAAGTAGGATTTTCGTTTCCTCACATTCAGTATATTAGCATCCGAAAAAAACGATCAACGTCGCCCCTTTCAAAGCCCAGCCAGGCTCATGGGCCCGGTTTCCCGGTTTCTATGGCGTATGTATTCCCCCCAGCTGGACGGGACGCCAGTCCATCGCAGCGTTACTCAAGAAAGAGTGAGACTAAGAGTACAACAGGGGTCGCCACCACCCCCTGCCGGAGCCTTGTGGAGCTTTAGGTGTTTTCGCTCAATAAACACACAGAACGCCCGGTCTGGGAATCGAAACCGCAATCTTCCGACCGCGAGTCCGCTGCCCTAACCACTGGGCCATTGCGCCTCCACTTAACTATATTTTCTTCAGGCAAACATACTTTCGGGTTTAGTCCAGCCTTCTCTTATAACCCTAGGCCAACCAAAACCCTGCGAGTAAATTTGGTGGATGGAAACTGAAAGACAGCCAATCGTATATATGATCTGTGTTGGTCTCCACCACCGCTTGATAACGGGTGCTGGTTTGTTTATGCCCATGTAACTTAGCAGTTTGACTAAAGTGATTTGGTCAATATACAGGTTAAGCCCCGGTTGCGAAAACAAAAAAAAAACAGCCTAAGTGTAAAAAAAATTAGAAAACAAAAATTTGCGCACACGAACAGTGGGATGAGGACTTTCGGAAAATTCACAAGATCCCATTTTTCCCTCCTAACTTTCAGGAAAATGGATATATATTAATGAAATGTTATTTTCCTGAAAGTTATGAGAGGGAAAATGGGTCGTTTGAATTTTCCGAAACTCCTCTCCCCAACCCCACGGAAAAACTTTTTTCCAACAAATCTTTGCATTCACTCAATCTACGGAATCTAAGCCATTATTTGTTGAAAGTTTCGTTAAAAAGTATCCATCTCTCTGGAAGTTATGAGGCAACAAAGACGGCGGGGTATACATTTGTAGTTATGACACTTGCAAAGTAAGTACTGGAGACGATTTGTTCAACAAACCCCTTTAAGGAGGTCTATCTTCGCAAGTGCTATGGTTGAAGAAACCTGCCGAAGGTGCAACGCAGTGAGACTGAACCCAGTACCATGCGATTAGGAAGCAACCTTCTTGAAACGCAACCATGCCTACACTTAAACAACACAAACACCATGAGTGATTTTCTTTACAATTAGCCTGTGGTGTCAAGACAAAGTGTCGCGAACACATACGCGCACTCATATACGTTCCTGGCTTTAAATTCTTTTTACAGGGCTTAAAAAACTGAAGGACCGCTGCAATAAGTGTGTGAATCTGAGAGGGGGACTATTTTGAATAAAATCGTAATTAACTGACCCTCTTGTATTTTCTTTTATCCAAAGCCAGGGACTTTTCAGTAACCTCTCTAACACAAACGCACACATGAATGTGTATGTGTATGTACAACGGGCTTCTTTCTAATTTCCATTTACCAAATTCACTCCCAAGGTTTGGTCCGGTCGGAAGTGGGAGTAGATGATACAACCTTGAGGTTTATTAAACGATTAATTTCATATCCTTGGGGACTCACGTTCTACAATTTTTAAAATTATTTTTATAATTTTCTGACAATTAAGGGGAGATAATGGCGAATTATATAGCAGAGTAAGGCAAAGTTTGTAATTTAGAATAAGTGCTAACACACACACACAGTAGTTAGGACAGCTCTGAATTGTCAGTGTTTTATTCATGCCTGTCGCAGAATTGCTACACTGGCCTTGTGTCTAAATTAGAAACAATTTATAAAGAGCAGAGAAGGGGAGAAAAAAATTCACTAGTATTGGTTGATTTTTTTTTTTGCTTTCTTTTTTTTTTTTATATCTTCATCATCATCATAGTCATCACTATCGTTTAACATCCATTTTCCATGCTGGCATGAGCTGCACAGTTTGACAGCAGTTGGCAAGCCAGAGAGCTGCACTGGTCTTCAGTTGTCCGTTGTGGCATGGTTTCCACGGCTGGATGCCCTTCCTAATGCCAGGCACTTTAGGGAAAGTACTGCATACTTTCTACATAGAACCAGTGATACAAATGTATATTAACTCTTTAAATAATTTTAATTTGTCATTTTCCATTAGATCTTTGTTGAAGCTTATTTATTCTGCTTCGGTGCTTCCAGTTTTCTAATCTGATGTTACTGACAAATGTTCACTGCCACCTCGACAGACCTGAACAGAATGTTGTCCTCGTGAAGGGAGATTATCAGTATTATCATTATGGCTGCGATGGTGTTAATGACACGGTAAGTACGGAACAAATAATTCACGTGAAAAAATCATTTGCGCAGATATCATTGACTCTAGATAATAACAGAATCAATGATATCTTTGCGAATCATTGGTTCCATATCAAAACTATTTCCACACTGGCGACTGCCATGGTTTGGTGCAAAATGAATCAGTTGCAGCACAGACTTCAACATGACGGGTTGGGTTAGGGTTAGGGTTAGGGTTAGGGTTAGGGTTAGGGTTAGGGTTAGGGTTAGGATTACGGTAATGCGTGCTGAGGAAGGTGAGGCTATTATGCCAATCCAGAAACCAGTCCATGTGAATGTATGCTGAGAGATTGTCTTAACCCATTTGCCTTTGGACGGTTGATTTCTGTAGTTATTATCAGACTTTCTGTTTTTAAGTGATTTAAATTAAAAACTTCCATCAAAATTCCATGTTAATTTATGATTCATAAACCAACTTAATAATGATAATTATTTTACTAAATTCATCATAATTTTCAAAATTAATTAAAACAAATGCAGTGTATTTCAAAAAGATTACAGTAACAAAGAAGTTAAATGATGGAAAATGTGTTTGTATATTGGAACTAATTTCATCTTCCCCAAAAATTCAGGTTACATTCCTTTGTATAAAATATTTCTATTTCAGGGATGGGGATGTGGCTATCGGACACTCCAGTCTCTATGTTCTTGGATTACTCACCAGAAATCGAGTCGAGCCGTTCCAAGCATCAAAGAAATCCAAGAAGCATTAGTAGAGATGGGAGATAAACCTGCGAGTTTTCTTGGATCAAAGCAGTGGATTGGAAGTTTAGAAGTTGCCATGTGTTTAGATTACTTTTATGATGTAAGTCTGCAAATAAAGTAATTATTTTAAATATATACTTCATCATCATCATCATCATCCTCCTCTAACATCTGTCGTCCATGTTGGCATGGGTTGGTTGTTTGACCAGAGCTGTGAAGTTTTAGCTTTGCCACCTTGTAGTGCTGTGTTTGATCTAAATTCATGGAAACTTGAGCAAAAGGTGGGATCTCTTTGAGATGTGAGATGCAGAGGGTTTGTAGACCAGTCCCTCTGCAGAACTTACAACTTGATGAGGTGTTACAGGCGCCATTAGATGGAAAACCATTAAGGTGGCTATAGAGACAGTAAAGGGTACCTCAAGGTGGTTGTGGATAAGGAGGTTCAAACCCTGAAAGGGGCAATGCTACAAGGGTAGCACAAGCTGGGGCTTGATCACGGTTGGGTGGGTCACCTGAATGAGGATGTCTGATGTTGAAAGACTCGAAATACTTACAACACAGCCATTCTACAAATAGAATTGTTTTACTTTTCAGGTTCCTGGGAAAATCCTACATGTCACAGATGGTTATTCTTTGTCAAATCATCTTGAGGAACTAGATCGGCATTTTCAAAACTTTGGGTCACCAATAATGATGGGTGAGTCACTGTATTCTTCTATGTAATCTACATTTGCTACAATATTTCGGTTTATGCATCACCTGGGTGACCACGCCCAGGCAGGACCACTTCATCCACCTGCAACACTTCCGTGATCGCTTCAGACCGGCCGGAGTGACAGCTTGCAAGACCATTGGCACTGGACAGTGATGACATGGCATGACGTCAACTGGCCACCAACAACCGGTGTTGCCGTCGTCTTGCTTGAGGGCCTGTCCTCACCACCTGCCACTATCAGGCATGTCTACAGTGGGCTACACAGCACTGACATTGGCAGCATCGACAATGGAGGTCAATAGTTTTTTCTGACAAGAGCTGGTACTGCATTTCCACTTCAGATGGCAGAGTGAAGGTGTGGCGTAGGAGGGGTGAATGCTACAGTGATGCATGTGTTATGGAGAAAGACACGTGGGGTGGCCAAAGCATCTTGGTTTGGGATGCTATAGGCCTGAATCAGAGAACTGGGCCCCATGTGTTCCAACGTGAACATGTGATCCCCCCCCCAAAAAAAAATCAGTTTCTAATTGTTCTCTTTCTATTATTTATTCAGGTGGTGATGATGATAACTCCTCCAAAGGTATATTTGGAGCCAGTAGAGCATCTGAAGCCTTATTAGTATTGGTAAGTAACCAGCTAAAGTCAGTCCCCACTTTCATTGAATAGCCCTTTGCAAAATTAATGTGCAAGTGGCTGAGTACTCCACAAACAAATGTACTCTTAATGTAGTTCTCAAGGAGATTCAATATGACAGTGTGTGACAAGGCTGACCCCTTTGAATTACAGGTACAACTCATTTTTGCTAGCTGAGTGAACTGGAGTAAGGTGTAATAAAGTATCTTGCTCAAGGACACAATGCACTGCCAGGAATTGAACTCACAACCTTACAATCTCTTGCTAAACACCCTAACCACTAAATTACATGTTTCACATTTGGAACATAAATTAACATAAAATTTTCATGGAAGGTTCATTTTCAGATCATACTTTACCTTGTTTCAATTAATTTTGAAAATGAAAAATTTAGTCAAATAATTGTCATTATTAATAAATTAACATGAAATTTCGATGGAAAGTTATAATTTAGATCCGTTTAAAACAGAAAGTTTGTATCAAAGAGCCAGGTTGTTATCAAAAGAATTAACACCTACACGCCTGTCTACAAATGTTTACCTTTGTGTTGGTGGGGGTTTGTGAAGGACATACATTTCCTAAGTTAACCTTTTGGTGTTGAATCTAGCCATATTTGGCCAAAATATTCTACTTGTTTTATGTTTGAACTGGCCAGATTTAACCTCTCACACCTACCCTACAATGTCATTCTAAAAATAAAGTCACATCATTGAAATATCAAAGCTGCAAATAATGCATGTGTAATTCAAAACAATGTAAATAAATACGTATAATGTTTGACAGAGAAATCTGAATGCTAACGGGTTAAGAAGGATCTTGGCCAGGGATAATATTAGTTTCACATTTTTGGCACAAGGCCACCAAGTCCGTAGGAGTTGGGGTAAGCCAATTACATCAACCCCAGTCCTCAGGTGGTATTTATTTTATCAATCCCAAAAGGGTGAAAGGCAAAATTGACCTCAATGGAATTTGAACTCAGAATGTAAAGATGGACGAAATGCCACTATGCATTCTGCCCCCCCCCCCACACACACACACACTAACAATTCTGCCAACTTGCTGCCCTCTGGACCAAAGATAATGCTGAGATTCAGTGAAGCTACTGAATTTGCTACAGATGGGTATCCACAACAGCAGTAGATCAGCCAGTGTTGAATGTACAACATTCCTTAAGTTGTGGGTTTTCTCTTCGTAAAAGACATGAATACTTGACTTTGAAGTTTCTTATGTAAACATTTCCACTTTCCATCTTTACTTTTTCTAAATATATTATTTTGACATTTACAGGATCCTCATTTTTATGGCGAATCTGTGACAGAAGAAAAACTAATAAAGAATGGGTGGATAAAATGGAAATCTTTAGAATCTTTCAAAGGAAAATCTTTTTATAATTTGTGTCTACCACAATTAAAATCAAATGAACTACAGTAATAACAATAAAGACTTTTTGAACTGTTATTTGTTGCCCATAACACCATTTTTTTCTAATCATCTATTACTGTTTTGTGTTTGAGTTTCAGATACAGGTACAACATTCACTTTCCAAACACTGATATCCAGAACCTCTTATAATCTGCACTAGTTCATGAGCAGGAACTTCAAATTCTTCTGGTTGCAAGACTAGTCTAATGGTACTTTGCACAGTACAGTATTAATAAACTTGTATCATTTATACTAATGTACAGGCCCCTGTACTTCATTTAATTAATTAAATTTAATATTTGTTTCATTTAGAATGTGTTGACCAAGGTGGCCATTCCTGGTTCAGGAAAATCAGTTATCTGCAAAGTTTTTGCAACCAAACGTTTCAGATAATCGATGTTGTACCTGTATTTTTAACTGGAACTTTTTGTGAAGTTTCACTTGAAGTAATTGTCAGGTAAAAGTTTCTGTATTATTCTTCGGTTACTGTGTTTGTGGCCTCTGGAGCTCGTTTTAATTAGTATATCCCTATCTCAAACTCGCCAAAATATGTTTAATTTAACCGGTTTTGATACAAACTCAGCTGAGACTGTTCCAGATACTTTGATATTAATTAACCCCTTCGTCTAAAATTATCTAAATCAAAATCTTCCATCAAAATGTCATTTTAATTTATGCTCCAAACACCAGCTTAATAAAAGACAAAGTTATTTTACTAAATTCTTAGGATCATGAGCTGAACACTCTAACCACTGAACCAGGCACCTTCACAGATGTAAAAGGAGGAAGAGGAGGAGAAGGGGTAAAATGAAGATACATTTCAAGCAAAAATAACCATTACAAACATTGACACAAACAATTTATTCTCATGTAAATAATTAAGGTTTGACAATTAATTTGTCATTTTATGGGGTTTTTCACATTGTTTTTGGATCTATAAACAATCAAAGATCATTAACTTTTTTGCCAAATTAATAAATTACAAGGATAAATAAGAACAAAGACAGGTTTTTTTTTAAAAAAAAGGTCCTTTTTTTTTCACTTTTTTTAGAATATCTCACAGAAACAGTGCAAAATCCATTGAAGATTTTAAAAAAACATTTAATTAATTCATTTCTAAATTAGATACACAAAGCCACAAATTTTAGCACGGCCGGAGGAAGGAGAGTTAGTAACATGGTTGGTTGATTATATCAACCACTCCTAGTATATCACTGGTGCTTAATTTATCTGATAATCTTCCAGGAAGGATAAAAGGTAACGTCAACCTCGGCAAGTTTTGAACTCAAAATGAATGAATGTCCAATTGTCAAGGGACATTTTTTTTTCAACTGCTCTACCATTGCAGCCAATGAAAACGTCTATGCAATTTTTTGTTTTGTTTTGGGGGTTTTTTTGTTCTTTTTTTATATAAATAAGAACTCAAGGTATTCAAGAACAAAAAAAATTCAATAAATTTATGTAATTTTTAAATAAAATTCAAGAGAAAGAAAAAGAAAAATGGGGGGAAAAAAGAATAAAAAATTAACTGTTTTTTGCCATAATTAAAAATTTTTAAATTTGTTTTAAATAATAATAATAATAATAGATATGGTTTAATCATAGGAAGAACAACACTCTTTTCCAGGACCTGTAAGACAGGTCAGGGATGTTTTTGGTACCAGTGATTTTGTGGTAGAACAATTTGGTGCTGAGAAAATTTTGATTTTTATTCTACATAAAAATTAACTGTGGATTTTTTTGACTAATTGGATATGAATAACTACAGGGATTCAAAAAATATATACAAATTATATTTTTATAAGATAACTTGTATTACTAATTATTTTCTTTTATTGTAAATAAAGGTTTCTAATTTAGACATAAGGTGCAGTAATTTTGAAGAGAAGGAGTTTGATCGATTAAAACGATCCTAGTACTTAGTTGGTAGACTAGTAGTTTATTTTATCAAGTCTGAAAAGATAAAAGGTAAAGCTGACATCGGTGGGATTTGAACTCATGATGTAAATAACTTGACTAAATAGTGCGAGACGTTTAGTCTAAAGCTCTGTCAGTTCTGTCACTTATACAGTGTAGCGAAGGGAGATAACTTTGAACTCTGTTTAATTTTCTATTTTAATGCATTTTAATATTTCTCGTGCATCTATCTTTCTGCTTTCAACACCAAACCGTCCATCACAGAAACAGCTGAACCAAAACGTTTGCACCAGATTGTCGCATGGAGATTAGTGGAAGAGGAGGTGAGAAATCGCTAGCGAAAGACTACTGTAGCAGGAAGAAAGCATCACAACCAAATATACAGTTATTCCTTACACTGGAGACCTAACTAGTGTGAATGCTTGAAAAAAAGAGATGAGAAAAGACTGCTATAGGGCTTTCCTATAAGTAGGTTATCTCCCTTGGCTAGGCGGCGCTCCATGTAGATAATTAAACTTCCGGAGGCTACCCACGTCATTGTTATTGTTTTACGTCTTATCATGGATATAAAGCAGCTTGATGATTCAGCTATCGAAGTACTTACTGTGCCTGAGTTAAAGAAATATTTAAGATTATATGGACAGTATGTTACTGGAAGAAAGGCGGACTTGACTGAAAGGTTGAAAGGAATAAAAATTCTGTCGATGAAGAATGTTAACAAAGTAAATTCATCGGACGATAAGTCTGAAGTATCGGACGATACTTCAGACAGGAATAAGCAGAAGCTTATATCTCCTCTCGGTGAAGTATTGCCTGATCTAAAGATCTTTGTAAGTTGCCGAATTTCACAGATAATGACATAATTACCTCGTGCTACGGATGAAAGTAAAGCAACAGTTAAGGAGTGGCATATTTTACCACGACAGACACGTACACAGCATCGAATACCACGATGTGAGTGAAAGCTGCTCTCACTGTATTGTCCGGTGTCTGGTAATCCCTTCGATACCGACATCAAACCAAAAACAGAATCCTGACCACAGAGTGTGGGTAATTATGTCAAATGTCACTGGCAATGTGCATTCAGCTGATTGCAACTGTTAAAACAAGTCACTGAGCATGCGTACATGTCATACGGGAGAGTTCCAATCAGGGGTGGATAACACCTTATAGGAAAGCCCTATAGACACCCAATGACGTGGTGGTGGTAGGGACTCGTCGTCCTAAACCAGCCAGTAGATTATTACTTCTATAAATATAAAATATTTAACAGCTCCACTTTGACAAAGAAAAGACTATAAGAATCCGAGTCACGGGGCCTGTGGTCTCATTAGACATTATAAGCACATATTCAAGATTTTATTATAAACAATACTTTATTTTTTTCATCAAAGTTATTGTGAGGAACATTTTTTGAGGAAAGAAGGAAGGTGATTACACTGACCTCAGTACTCGAGTGATAATGATTTTAACAACCCCCAAAAGGTTGGAAAATGTCAAACTCAGTGGAATCTGAACTCAAGAATGTATAGAGTCAGAAGAAATACTGCAAAGCATTTTGTCTGACACGCTAACAATTCTGCCGGGTTGTTGCACCAGGCCAGCAACTTTAGAGGGAGTGTGAAGTTGGTTAGAGCAAACTCAATGCTAAAATGCTACTTTATGATTACCAACTCCAAAAGAATGAAAAAGCAAGTCCACCACGGCAGCATTTGTAGTCAGAACATAAAATAGCCAGGAGAAATAAATAATAGAATCAGCTAAGAAAAGGGATTTGTTTTCCATTCCACTTCTTTTTCCTTTTAATCCAGAATATGCTTCTTTTTTTTTTCTTTAAATACAAAGCACGGGTTGGGGTGGGCATATGGATTCAGTACAATGCTAATTGGGGCTGATTTTCTGTATTAAATTACTGGTACATCCACAACAGATATTAAACAACCTCACCTCTCTCTCTCTCTCTCTCTCTCTTTCTCACCATATAAGTTACTGCTTCGAATTGAATTTTAACAAAATACCATAAGTATTTAAATATGAAATTACTGCATAAATAAAATACTTCCCACATTGTTTCACACCTATTCTTTTCTTTCTCATCTTTTAATTTGATTTTCCTTCTTTATGAAACCCCAAATTGGAACAGGTTGGGCAGGTCTGCAAATTTACACATTCTTTATAGCAGATATTGTTTTTTTGCATCTTTCCCTTTTCATAAGTTACACATCTTCTTCAATGGAAACAACCTCATTAAAAATGGGACCAGATTTCTTTCAATAAACTAAAATCAAAAGGCATGTAATGTATCCTGCATAAATAAACCGCAAAACCCACAAAGAAACCCGAAACAATAATACAGTGTAGAACCCAGACATCACTCTATAACCACCTCTTCACTTTTGAAACCCAATTATAAATACTATACACATGTGTGTGTGTGTGTGTGTGTGTGTGTGTGTACATGCATGTGTATATGTTTATATGTGTATGTATGTCTATACATACCAATGTATGTGTGAGTGTACAGAGGTGTGTGTGTGAGACAACAGGAAGTGGGTTATTATAACAATAACCAAATGTTACACCATTTCATTAAGATTGCTAAAACCAATTTTAATTCTTGAACTCACAATCTTATATAAATAATAACTACAAATGGTTCATGTAGTGAATGTATACATGTAGCAGATATATGCATGTTTTGCACATGTACATGTAGTGTGTATATTAAGGTGCAATACATTGGACCAAAATAATTCTTGCTCCCTGAGGGATGTTGGTTTTTGTCTTTTTCATTGCCCACCTCTTCAATATTTTTAAAATAGGGTGTATAGTTATGCAATCCATAACCATTGTCTTTATATCACAACAGAATGCAAGCTACCCAATCCCCTGGGAAAAAAAAAAAAAATGAATCATCCATATTTTATTTGGGACCAAATAAATAACTGGAGGTCATTCAACAAGACAGCATGGTCCATCTCAGCACTGAATTGTCGATTATCAAGGGATTGGCACTGGTGTAATAACCGTTCTAAATCTACAGTAACATGATTCGGTGCACCATACATTAAGTAGTCCATAAGGAGATCACATAGGATTTTTAAGTTGGGTACAACAAGGTCCGAAGAGCATTTTCTAAGTTCTTGGTTGCATTGAGTTTTACAGTTGTGAGAGAAGGTACAGTCATCGTCTGTATAACAAGATCGATTAGACATTTCTGTTTTCAAATGGTATTTGGAAACCACTGACAAGACATCAATAATTTTGATGTCATATCTTGCGGTGTAGCCAAAAGATGTTGGTAATATATTGCACATGTAATAATTGACGCCATTCTTCTCAAAAATGTCCATCATGAATTCGATCATCCCAATAGACATTTTGGCTCGTCTCTTCCAAATTGGAAATTGCCAATGATAAGCATCTGAAAGAAAAATACTGAGCCAGCTGTTGGATTTCATATTGAATAGTTTGTTGTTTGCGACATGTTCCATGGCATAGATACTTCCACAGGTGCCATTGATACGAGGGAATGTGTCGTTGTCTTGGAAAAGCAGCAATAGGAGAAATTCCCGGTGCTGTAAGAGACTCCATAGAGATCGTGCTTCACCATAGGTCAACTGAAAAGGTAGGAAAAACAATGGTAAAATGAATTTCCAAGGTGAAAAAGAAGAGAAAGGAAAGAAAAGAAGTTATATAAAGTCAAAACTTTTTTTTTGCCAATATTTTCTAAAACAGGAATTAAATAGAAAATAGATCAAGAAAACCATTTGATTTCATATTTCGAATTCAATTTTTGGCAAACAGCAAAATTTTTTTTCTTTCTTTGTTCAAAGGGGGCAAACATGGCTGTTATATTAAAAGGTTTGCTTCACAAAAAAAAACTTTGCTATTTATAATTCAGAGATTTTTTTTCCTGTAAAGCAGGGACAACTTTCTGCAGACGCACACACACACACAAGTATCTTTTACTACAGCCATGTCACACTATTTTCACTCGGTGCACTTACCTACATATCCACCTTTCCTGCTCCTCCATCCTATTCTGTCTCGTATTCATGTTGTACAAGCTCCTCATCTCTCTTTATCTCTCTCTCTCTCTCTCTCTCTCTCTCTCTCTCTCTCTCTCTCTCTCCAGCCATGAATTCACCTCTATCATAGTTTCTGATTCTTCCTGTCTATATCCCACTCAGTTGAGGTATCTTGTCTTACAAGCACCTGGGGACCTCACCAACACTGCTGTCACATAAAAACATCCAGTACATTCTGCTAAGTGGTTGGCATTAGGAAGGGCATCCAGCTGTGGAAACCATGCCAAAGCAGGCACACAACCTGGTGGAGCCCTGTGGCTCTTGTGTTCTTGTCAAACCATCCAACCCATGCCAGCATTTTACCTTTTTTTACTTCTTCCTTACGTGCGGCAGACTTCTTTCGGCTTCCATCTACCAAACTCACAAGTGTTTAGTCAGCCCAAGGATTATAGTAAAAGACAATCGTGCAAAGTGCCACACAGTGGGACAGAATGTAAAACAACATGATTAGGAAATAAATTTCTTAACCACAACCATAGGCGCAAGCGTGACTGTGTGGTAAGAAGCTTGATTCCCAACCACATAGTTCAGGGTTCAGTCCCAATGCATGGCACCTTGAGCAAGTGCCTTCTGCTATAGCCTCGGGCCGACCAAAGCTTTGTGAGTAGATTTGGTAGACGGAAACTGAAAGAAGCTCATCATATGTACAAATACACAGCTCTGTGTGTGTGGTTTTGGCTTGAATAAGTACTGGGGGCGATTTATTCGACTAAAAATTCTTCAAGCCGGTGCTTCAGCTTGGGCAGTCTAATGACTGAAGCAAGTAAAAGATAAAACTGATATTCATACATGGGTAAAAGATGGAAAAATAACAAGAGAAATCCTGCAAAATTAACGCAAAGAGTGAAAAGCTGACTCACCAATCCATTTGAATTGAAATCACCAAAGTTCAGTATCTTATGTAAAGTTGTTGTATAGTCTCCAGGGCCCAGCTGCTCTTTTAAATATTTATCGATCATTCGAGTGAATTGATCCTGTTTGATTCCTTCCCATGGCTCCAACAGAACTGTGTCCAGAACATTGGTGTTGTCAGGAGCCATGTTCACTTTTACCACCAGATTACGGCCCCATAAGAATTCCTTTTTGAAATAAACAAAAATCAAAATCAAAATGTAAGAATGAATGTTAAGTGCACAAACACACAATAAAAGGTAATGGTTTTATTTTAATTCATAATATATCAGTAATATATAACGTGTGTGTGTGCGTGTGTATGAGATGCAGTTTGGTTTTGTGCCTGGGAAGAGTACCATAGATGCCATCTTCCTAGTGAGACAGCTGCAGGAAAAGTCTCAGATATTCTCATTTTAAAAATCATCTCCGGTTAATCGTTGAGAGGACATTGCTGTTGCATTGGCAGAAGTTTGCGCTCTCTGAGTGCTCTCATTTTACTTATTTTATTCAATTTTAGAGAAGTTGAAGCATGTCTTTGACAATTCCAGAATGTACAGAACTTCTATTGTGCATGACTTTTGGCCCAGCCAGTATGATAATAGCTTTGTACTTGAAAAATAAGGCATACAACAATAAGCAGTCTGTGATATGATTATCAAACAATAATTATCTCTAATATGATGAAGTACTTATTTATAGAACAGAATGAGTCAAACTCACTAGAATTTATGATGATGATAATAATAATAATAATAATAGTAATAATAACCCTTTCTACTGGAAGCACATATTGAAAGTAAGTAAAATTGAAACCATATAATAGTGAAAGTATTAATAGAGATGTTATTGTTTCACTTTTGACATGTGATTCTGAGATAGTGTAAGAGATAAGAGATTGCTCTAGGCTCGCATTAGGCTTGGAGTCAAAGAGTTTTTTGGCCCATGACACTGTGACCCTAAGTAAGGCATGTGTAAAATTTGAATGAAATCAGTAGGGTAGTTCTCGAATTTTAGTGATGCTGACATACAGACCCCTCTCCACACACACACATTCTCAGTTTTATACATATAAAAATATATATGCATGTATATTTATGTATATGTATATATATGTATGTGTATATGCGTATATATATATATATCATCATCATCATCATCATCATCGTTTAACGTCCGCTTTCCATGCTAGCATGGGTTGGACGATTTGACTGAGGACTGGTGAAACCGGATGGCAACACCAGGCTCCAGTCTGATTTGGCAGAGTTTCTACAGCTGGATGCCCTTCCTAACGCCAACCACTCAGAGAGTGTAGTGGGTGCTTTTACGTGTCACCCGCACGAAAACGGCCACGCTCGAAATGGTGTCTTTTATGTGCCACCCGCACAAGCCAGTCCAGGGGCACTGGCAACGATCTCGCTCAAAAATCCTACGGGAGCCAGTCAGGCGGTACTGGCAACGGCCACGCTCAAAATGGTGCATCTCATGTGCCACCCGCACAAGAACCAGTCCAGGGGCACTGGCAACGATCTTACTTGGCTTGCCGGGTCTTCTCACGCACAGCACATTTCCAAAGGTCTCGGTCAGTAGTCATCGCCTTGGTGAGGCCCAATGTACGAAGGTCTTGCCTCACCACCTCAGCCCAGGTCTTCCTGGGCCTACCTCTTCCACAGGTTCCCTCAACTGTTAGGGTGTGGCACTTTTTCACGCAGCTATCCTCATCCATTCTCACCACATGTCCATACCAGCGCAATCGTCTCTCTTGCACGCCACAACTGATGCTTCTAATGTTCAGCTTTTCTCTCAAGATACTTACACTCTGACGGGTATTCACATTGACATTACACATCCAACGGAGCATACTGGCTTCATTCCTTGCGAGCTTACGTATGTCCTCAGCAGTTACAGCCCATGTTTCACTGCCATGTAGCATGGTTGTTCGTACGCATGCGTCATACAGTCTGCCTTTTACTCTGAGTGAGAGTCCCTTTGTCGCCAGCAGGGGTAAGAGCTCTCTAAACTTTGCCCAGGCTATTCTTATTCTAGCAGCTACACTTTCAGCGCACCCACCCCCACTACTAACTTGGTCGCCCAGATAGCGGAAGCTATCGACTACCTCTAGTTTTTCACCCTGGAATGAGATAGAAGTTGTTTCCTGTTTGTTTGCAGTCTTTATTGCACCTGAACATCTGCCACAAACAAAAACTAACTTGCTAGTTAACCTGCCTTTGATGTTGCTGCACCTCTTATGTGTCCATAGCTATGCATATGTATATATATATATATTTATGTGTGTGTATATATGATATACATATATGTGCGTGTAGAAAGACTGTCGTATATATGTGTATATTTGTGTGTGTGTGTGTTTGTACTCCCACCATTGCTTGACAACAGATGTTGTTGTGTTTACTTTCCCATGACTTAGCGGTTCCACAAATGGCACTGATAGAATAAGTATTAGGCTTACAAAGAATAAATCCTGTGGTCGATTTTTTTTTTTTCAACCAAAGGTGGTACTCCAGCATGTCCGCAGTCACATGACTGAAATAAGTAAAACAATAAAAAAACTATGCCATTTTAATCCCGAGCAAGGCCGCGTATTTCTGCTAGTAATAATAATAATAATAATAATAACAACAGTGTTAAGATATATGCTGGTGTCTCACTAGCCACCTGCCATCAGAAAAGACTTTCCCTTTACACTCAGCATACCTCCACTCTTCTTTCAGGTGTTCATTACTCAAGACCAGACACAAACAATTTCTTGACCTTTGACCTCTGCACCTAGTAGAACACTATGGTGTGACAGTCAGAGAAAAAGAAGGCTGTAACTATTTAATCCATAAATGGAAACAAGTTATGTTTAAAGACAATTTATATTTGCTAGAGCCAACACTTCTCATATCTGTTGGATCATGTTGTCACTGTTGGTCCTTGGCTACTTATTAACCAACAAGTTGGATCAGTCACAGTTAATCTTATAATCTATTAAGAGTTGGGGGGTCAGCAAACTTCTTATGTCACTGACCCCTTTAGGAAATCATTGATAACTTATCAACTGCTATCATGTAAATCGTTGAGAGGACATTGCTGTTGCATTGGCAGAAGTTTGCGCTCTCTGAGTGCTCTCATTTTACTTATTTTATTCAATTTTAGAGAAGTTGAAGCATGTCTTTGACAATTCCAGAATGTACAGAACTTCTATTGTGCATGACTTTTGGCCCAGCCAGTATGATAATAGCTTTGTACTTGAAAAATAAGGCATACAACAATAAGCAGTCTGTGATATGATTATCAAACAATAATTATCTCTAATATGATGAAGTACTTATTTATAGAACAGAATGAGTCAAACTCACTAGAATTTATGATGATGATAATAATAATAATAATAATAGTAATAATAACACTTTCTACTGGAAGCACATATTGAAAGTAAGTAAAATTGAAACCATATAATAGTGAAAGTATTAATAGAGATGTTATTGTTTCACTTTTGACATGTGATTCTGAGATAGTGTAAGAGATAAGAGATTGCTCTAGGCTCGCATTAGGCTTGGAGTCAAAGAGTTTTTTGGCCCATGACACTGTGACCCTAAGTAAGGCATGTGTAAAATTTGAATGAAATCAGTAGGGTAGTTCTCGAATTTTAGTGATGCTGACATACAGACCCCTCTCCACACACACACATTCTCAGTTTTATACATATAAAAATATATATGCATGTATATTTATGTATATGTATATATATGTATGTGTATATGCGTATATATATATATATCATCATCATCATCATCATCACCGTTTAACGTCCGCTTTCCATGCTAGCATGGGTTGGACGATTTGACTGAGGACTGGTGAAACCGGATGGCAACACCAGGCTCCAGTCTGATTTGGCAGAGTTTCTACAGCTGGATGCCCTTCCTAACGCCAACCACTCAGAGAGTGTAGTGGGTGCTTTTACGTGTCACCCGCACGAAAACGGCCACGCTCGAAATGGTGTCTTTTATGTGCCACCCGCACAAGCCAGTCCAGGGGCACTGGCAACGATCTCGCTCAAAAATCCTACGGGAGCCAGTCAGGCGGTACTGGCAACGGCCACGCTCAAAATGGTGCATCTCATGTGCCACCCGCACAAGAACCAGTCCAGGGGCACTGGCAACGATCTTACTTGGCTTGCCGGGTCTTCTCACGCACAGCACATTTCCAAAGGTCTCGGTCAGTAGTCATCGCCTTGGTGAGGCCCAATGTACGAAGGTCTTGCCTCACCACCTCAGCCCAGGTCTTCCTGGGCCTACCTCTTCCACAGGTTCCCTCAACTGTTAGGGTGTGGCACTTTTTCACGCAGCTATCCTCCTCCATTCTCACCACATGTCCATACCAGCGCAATCGTCTCTCTTGCACGCCACAACTGATGCTTCTAATGTTCAGCTTTTCTCTCAAGATACTTACACTCTGACGGGTATTCACATTGACATTACACATCCAACGGAGCATACTGGCTTCATTCCTTGCGAGCTTACGTATGTCCTCAGCAGTTACAGCCCATGTTTCACTGCCATGTAGCATGGTTGTTCGTACGCATGCGTCATACAGTCTGCCTTTTACTCTGAGTGAGAGTCCCTTTGTCGCCAGCAGGGGTAAGAGCTCTCTAAACTTTGCCCAGGCTATTCTTATTCTAGCAGCTACACTTTCAGCGCACCCACCCCCACTACTAACTTGGTCGCCCAGATAGCGGAAGCTATCGACTACCTCTAGTTTTTCACCCTGGAATGAGATAGAAGTTGTTTCCTGTTTGTTTGCAGTCTTTATTGCACCTGAACATCTGCCACAAACAAAAACTAACTTGCTAGTTAACCTGCCTTTGATGTTGCTGCACCTCTTATGTGTCCATAGCTATGCATATGTATATATATATATATTTATGTGTGTGTATATATGATATACATATATGTGCGTGTAGAAAGACTGTCGTATATATGTGTATATTTGTGTGTGTGTGTGTTTGTACTCCCACCATTGCTTGACAACAGATGTTGTTGTGTTTACTTTCCCATGACTTAGCGGTTCCACAAATGGCACTGATAGAATAAGTATTAGGCTTACAAAGAATAAATCCTGTGGTCGATTTTTTTTTTTTCAACCAAAGGTGGTACTCCAGCATGTCCGCAGTCACATGACTGAAATAAGTAAAACAATAAAAAAACTATGCCATTTTAATCCCGAGCAAGGCCGCGTATTTCTGCTAGTAATAATAATAATAATAATAATAACAACAGTGTTAAGATATATGCTGGTGTCTCACTAGCCACCTGCCATCAGAAAAGACTTTCCCTTTACACTCAGCATACCTCCACTCTTCTTTCAGGTGTTCATTACTCAAGACCAGACACAAACAATTTCTTGACCTTTGACCTCTGCACCTAGTAGAACACTATGGTGTGACAGTCAGAGAAAAAGAAGGCTGTAACTATTTAATCCATAAATGGAAACAAGTTATGTTTAAAGACAATTTATATTTGCTAGAGCCAACACTTCTCATATCTGTTGGATCATGTTGTCACTGTTGGTCCTTGGCTACTTATTAACCAACAAGTTGGATCAGTCACAGTTAATCTTATAATCTATTAAGAGTTGGGGGGTCAGCAAACTTCTTATGTCACTGACCCCTTTAGGAAATCATTGATAACTTATCAACTGCTATCATGTAAATGTCTAAAATAAGATTAAAAAGTATATTTCAAAAAAGAAATTTTTTTTGATTCAAAAAGAATAACTACTTTGTTCTTTCATATTATTTCTGCTTTTTAACAAGAAATATTTAACCCTTTCATTACCAACTTGGCTGAAACGGGCTCTGGCTCTGAGTACAAATTTGATAAAGAGCAATAAAAATTCAGTTATATTGATGTAGTCTGAACATTTAATGCGAAGTATGTGTTTGGTGAATACTAGTTATTGCATTGATATTTGCATTTAAACTGGCCATATCGAGACCAGATATTCTACTTGTTTTATGTCCAAACTGGCCATATCCGACCTTTCACACCTATCCTACAATGCCATTCTAAAAAGAAACAATCACATCACTAAAAATCTCAAAGCTGTGAGAGAATGCATCATTACTTCAAAACAATGTGAATAAACAAGCATTACATTTGAAAGAGAAATCTGAATGCTGATGAGTGAAATTACTGTGTTCTTCTAGATTGTAAAAAGGTTGGCATTAGGAAGGGCATCCAGCCATAAAAACCATGCAGTGGAGCTTGGTGCAGTCCTCTGGCTTGCCAGCTCATGTAGAACCATCCAACCCATGCCAACATAGAAGAAGAACTTTGAATGATGATGATGATGATAAGCAATGCGAAATGAAGGGTTTTGTTCAAAACACAATTCACCACCCAGTCCAAGATTCAAAACTATAATCAGGCCATGCACCATCACAATTGAAATTGCATTGTAAATGTGAATGCGAACGTTAACATACCTTGAGGTTTGGCTGCTGTTTTAAGCAATTTGACAACACCGGCACCCTCTCTTTACACAAAGAATAACACAATCTACCAGATACCATTCCATCTTCATACAATTCACACTGAAAATAACAAAAATAAAACAATACAAAACAGAAAAAAACATTTTTAACAGAATTTTAAATTGAAAGAAAAGAAAACAAACACCATTAGAAAGTAAGGTGTGCCCCAGCATGGCCAGTTTAACCCTTTCATTACTGTATTTATTTTGAGATGCTCTGTGTTTCTTTCAATTAATTTAAATATAACAAAGAATTTAGTAAAATAACTTAGTTATCATTCAGCTGGTGTTAGGAACATAAACTGTCTTTTGGCGATTTGCTGTGCTTGAGAAGACACTTCAAGTTGAATGAAATCATGGTCATGGCCTGGGCTGATGACATGTAAAAGGCACCTGTGCCAGTGATGTGTAGAAGGCACTGTGCCAATGACACATAAAAGGCACCCATGCCAGTGACAAGTAAAGGGTACCCATACCTTGTAAAGGGTGACACATAAAAGACATCCAGTACACACTGTAAGGTGGTTGGTGTTAGGAAGAGCATCCAGCTGTAGAAACCAGGCCAAAACAGACTGGAACCTGAAGCGGCCCTTCAGTTTATCGGCTCTGGTCAAACCATCTAACCCATGCCAGCTTGGAAAATGGACATTAAATAATGATGATGATTCCAGTAATGGTGTTAAATATCTACCAAAAAATAGAATTGGTATTTTCTGCAAGTTACATTACCTCAATAAGCTTAACATATCTCAACAAGAAGTTGTTCCAAACATGACATTCCTCAATGGCAGTTAAACTGATATATAATGCTGCTTTCTGCAGTTAAGGGTACTGAAATTTTGAATGGATACTGTAAAAGGTTAAAGATTTCAACACTTTTCATGATTCTAGAAGGATGGTTTACTTACCAAACTGTCCCTAACGGATCTTCCATTGCAAGGATCATATATTGCAATTATCACACATAACATGGAAAACAGAAGAATTCCTGTGAATGCCGAGTAAACAAGCATGGTCTTCTTGCTGACACCTAATAAGTTCTAAAAGGTAGTGGACGAAAAGAAAAAGACAAACAAAAAAATTTACATATTCATATATTAACATATTTTATCAGCAAATACAAATTAACATATTTAATTTAATACATTTATATCAAGTAACAGTTTTGCATTTAGAGAACTTTACACACATACACACACACACACACATATATATATATATATATATATATATATATATATATATATATACATTACATATACATATATATGCACTTATACGTACATGTGTGTGTGTACATTAGTAATTAGTAAAGGATTTCTCCAAATGTTTAATGATTTGCTCACAGGTATTCAAAAGAGGTTATTCAAAAAGAATTAAAGGCAATGCTGATGCTACTTCATATAATCCTTATTATTATTATTATTGATTTATATGGCACTGTCATGCTATTAGCTGTCAGAAGTGAAAGTGCTCACTGCTAGTGAAGTATCTGTCTGTCTGCCTGCATGCCTCTGTGTGTCCGTCTGTCTGCCTGCTGGTTTGAGTTGATACTTTGGCTTACTTACTTACTGATTGATATCTATCTACTATCTATCTATCTATTTATCTATCAATCACTCGTCCACCTTATTAGAAAACACAAATTTAATATAAAAACATATTTCCTGAAATTGCAAATTATTTAAAATATAAAAATATAATTTTCAACAGAGAGAATTTATCAAAATAGAAAACAAATAAAGTTTGAAGTTTAAAAATAATAGGATCGACCACTCACGACTAGCTAGCGCGGACGCGCGACTGCGCGTTCGGGATCACTCTGCTTTAGTAGTACCCTTATACTCTGTGTGTTTTCAAACGCATGGATATAGGTGTCAAATTTGTTCCAATAACTTTCGAGTAATAGATAGATAGATAGATAGAGAGAGAGACAGACAGACATATAGCTCGCTCCGGCCAGTCATGGTATTAGCTGTCAGTAGCCAAAGAATCGACAGGCCAGCAACAGGCAGGCAGACAGACAGATACTTCACTAGCAGTGAGCACTTTCACTTCTGACAGCTAATAGCATGACTGCCATTTTTCACTTCTGACAGCTAATAGCATGACAGTGCCATCAAATGCACCCTATGCAACCAACTCTACGTGGGGGGTCCACTCCCTCGCGACTCCACTTGGAGCAACGCTACATTTTCAACCTTAATTCTTCTTTCCCCTTCGGACTCAACGCAGTCTTCTCTTCCTTATGACTCTCCCCTTTACGTCCCTGTAACACTTTACATAATTTTTTTTTTTAACCCCCCCCCCTCGTCCCCCTTACATTATATCCATTATTCTCTTGTTATTACACTTACTTTTTTCCACTTTTTATCTCACCACTACCTACACGCACACATACCCACACACCTTACATATATACCGCCCACATACATATACCGCCCACATACATGACAAACATACATACGCGCCCTCACACACACATAGCCGAACGCACATATATACACACACACACCCATATATACGCGCACGCCTACATACACAGCCGCATACACATGCACACACATACACACAGGAGTGCACACACAAAATAACACACATACCTGGCACACATACGCACGCACACACACATACATAAAACCACACACACACATACACGACACACATACACATATACACACATGCACACATACACATATACACACACACCTCTCACATACACAATACTCACTCACATACATAACACATACGCACGCACGAAAACATACACAATATACACATACACGCACGCACAAAAAATATACACACACGCGCACACGGAAACACATAAACACACACACACCCGTACCTAACACTCACAATCCCACACACACACGCACATCCACACATATACACACACACGCACACACCCACATACACACACACTTCTCACCAACACTACACACTCACACAGACACGCATACAATCATACACACATGGGCATAAACAACACACGCATATACAATAGCAAACGCACGCACACACACATACACAGCAACGCACATACACACAACATACACATACACACAAACACACACGCACGCACAGAAAACATACACATACACACACGCGCACATACAAAATACACACACACACGTACACGTACCTAACACCGACAACCCCACACAAACACGAACACACACACACCCAAATAACCACCTGTTGACCTTCTACCTACACTGTCTACAGCGTCCACTAACCAGTCCTGCTACTAATTTCTTCCACTACGTCATACACACACACAAACACACTAACAGATAAACCACCAAACCATGCACACACACACACACACACACACACACACACACATACATACGCACACACACACGTTCTGTTATCACACACACACTCGCAGACTTTCGCAAACGCACAGATTCATCTCCCTTTTTCACTCTCCTATCTTAGAAAGAACTTTTCCCCCACCACCTCCTCTTCCGGTCTTTTCATCATGTAACCTCGTGGGCATCGGTACCATTTTCCTCTTTCTCCGTTCTTCCATTCTCCGAACTTTCCATCTTTCCGACGAAGGGCTACGCCCGAAACGTCATACACTCTCTCTTTCCTTTCCTGAGCGTCCAATAATACTATCCATATCACGTCCTCACTTTGTTGTTTTTTTTAACTATATATATATATATATATATATATATATATATATATATATATATATATATGATGTGTGGTGAATTTATGAATACTATTTTATATTTTAACAACTTGTCTTCTCCATTTTAAACTAAATTGATGAGTTTTATGAGATTTCTTTCCATAAATTCACCACACATCATATACAAGTATTATTTTCATATTCGCAAATTCACACCTGTATACCAGAAAAATATGAAGAATCAACATTAGAAATCTTTTTTGGAAACCTCCAAATTAAGGGCCAAATCTACATTCAACCTTTTTACACCTATATATATATATATATATATATATATATATATATATATATATTCCCGAGCGTCATACTAATACATCCTTTTGTTATTTACACCACCTGTCCTCGTCTGTTGTTTTTTCGTATATTCTCCCATATATACACACATACTTGCATAGAATAGAAAGCAGTCACACACACACACACACACACACATATATATCTACCAACACATTCAGTTCAAACGCTGAAATTTTCTCCATAAAAATCAAACATGTTAAAAACAACTTTTAGACAATTATACACATATTTTTTGTCTGTTCCATTGACAATTCCTTGACATTTCTTCTATGAACCGAAATGACAAGATAATGTTAAGAATTTCCGGAGGATGAATAACATTTTGTATTTTCATATTTCACATCAAAATTTCATTTGAATTGTATATTTAATTGAAACAATACTATAAAAATATAAATTATATATTAACAGAATGACCTGAAAAATTTTACAGCACTAGTATTATGTTGTTGTTATTATTGTTATGGTGACAAAGTGGCAGCATTGTTAGCAAGCTGGGCAAAATGCTTAGTAGCATTTTGTCCACCAAGGTAGACTTTGCCTTTCACCTTTCCAGGGAAGATAAAATAAGCACCAGCTCAACACTGGGGTCGATGTAATTCACTTATCCCACCCCCTGAAATTGCTGGCCTTGTACCAAAATTTGAAACCATAATTATTATTGTTATTATTATTATTATTATTATTGGCGAGCTGGCAGTATCATTAGTACGCTGGGTGGAAAATGCTTAGTGAAATTTCTTCTGTCGCTACGTTCCGAGTTCAAATTCCACTGAGGTCGACTTTGCTTTTCATTCTTTCAGGGTCAGTAAATTGAGTATCAGTAAAACACTGGGGCTGGTGTAATCAACTAGTCTTCTCCCCTAAAATTTCAGGCCTTGTGCCTATATTAGAAAGGATTATTATTATTATTATTTTTATTATCAGTTTTTATTTGAATTTTGTTTCGATTTCTTGCTGAGTGTCTTCCTGACACCTAGAGCAAAGAAATTTATTGTATATGCTACTGTTGTTATTATCATCATTATTATTATTATTATTATTATTATTATTATTATTATTATTAAGGTAGTGAGCTGGCAAAGTTGTTACATATTGGACAAAATGTTTAGCAGCATTTTTTCCAGTTTTATGTTTTGAGTTCAAATGTTGCCACGGTCGGATTCAACTTTCATTCTTTTAGGTTCAATAAAATAAGTACCAGTTATGCACCAGGGTCAATGTAATCAACTATTCACCCTTCTCCCACAGTCGAGAGAATTGGTGTTGTTATCATTCTTACTCAAAAGCTATTACAGGCTGTATTAGTTAGCAGGAATGCTGTCTTGAGATTTGGTAACAACTTGGCTCCTCAAATCTCAAGAATCTTTCTTAGAAGTCTTGCAGAATACAGGAATGGTACCTTTCTGCAGGTCGCCAATGCACATCTCAATTCCAATATCCTTCAGCCAAAGATAGCATTTGGATGTTGTGCAAAGTGTACCAATTATCACAAAAAAAAAACAACATACAGTCTCTTTATCATCGTCATCATCATCATCATCATTATTATTAAAGAGGCAGCGAGGTGACAGAATCATTAGCACACCAGGTGAAAATGCTTGGCAGTATTCCATCTGTCTTCGCGTTCTGAGTTCAGATTCTGCTTTGATAAAATAAATACCAGCTGAGTACTGGGTTGATGTAATCAACTATCCACCCCCAAAATTCCTGGCCTTGTGCCAAAATTTGAAACCATTATTATTATTATTATTATTATTATTAAGTGGCAAACTGGCAGAATCATTAATACACCGGGCAAGATGCTCAGCTGTATTTCGTTTGTACTTGCGTTCTGAGTTCAAATTCCACAGGGGTCGACTTTGCTTTTCATCCTTTCGGGGTCGATAAAATAAGTACCAGTTACACACCGGAGTCGATGTAATCGACCTACCCTATCTGCCCTGAAATTTCACGCCTTATGCCTATAATAGAAATGATTATTATAATTATAATTATAATTATTATTGCTGCTGAAATAACTCAATAAAATGTTTTGCATTTTTATACAAATGAACAGAAAAAAAACCCAATCTATCCACGATGGCATGGGGAAACATATAAGAGCAAATACAAAGAAAAAAAGGAAATCAAAAATATAAATAAACATACTAACACTGAAGCTGAACCCAAGATTAAAATTGATTAATCAATTCAAACCAATTAATCATAAAAGACAATCGAGATGTGACCAACACCTGATTTGTTTGTTGGTTCTTTTTTTCAAGCAAAAACAAAAGTTACGTTATCAAATATCTCATCTGAATGAAAAGTGAAGTGATTTGATTTGCAGAAGGTTTGGCTGCTGTGTCAAGCAAGTGGAGCAACCAGTAAAGAGGTCACCTTACTTCATGCAGCTCAAGAAATAGAAACAAAGCCAAAATGTTGGTGAATAAATGTGAATATACAGAGGACAAAAACCGTGCGCAAATGACACGAATTTTCACAGACAACAATCGATCCGATAATCGTAAAATTGGTTGGTAATTCTTTTCCACCGAGCAGCTGATATGAAAGCCACCACAGTCGCTTCACATTGAATAGATTTAAAATATAAATGTATACCAGTTTTTTTTTTTAGGGGGGGGGGGTTCTTGGGTCACGTTATACTGCGAAAAACAACTTATTCGTTTTTGTTTTAATTATTATTATTTATCTCGTGGACTTTACCAGATAACCTAAAAAAAACAAAAACGGTTATTCCCTATTGTGTTTCAGCTCAAATGAAATCTGTTTAAGTTTCATGTAAACACTGATAAAACCTACTACATTAAATATATTTTGGTAACGACGACAACAAGTAAACAAAACTCAGTTTATAGAAACAATTACACAAGTTTTTACTAATGTTATAACGCAGGCTTTGTTGTACGGATAAGAAGTTTGGATGAAGTTTGCCTCTCATGAATAGTTTATCCTGTTCATGCCATATTATTAGCATTATCCTGCGTTTGAGAATAAAATTATTTCCTTATCTGCATCTTTCAATACATCTCAACACTTCTAAAGCAAACTTTGTTGACTTTCAACACAAGTTGAATTTAGTATACCTACATACATTTATACATAAGTATATAAAAAGATATATATTATTATACATGGGGGCGATGATATTTTGCCAATCAAACCCAATCGCTATATGTTTGGACTTTATTTCAGCTTTGTTATTGTTATTTTTCTCTGTCGAAGCTCCTTCATCACACATCCTGCAACCTCTTTGACGATTCTTTAACCCGTATGTCTCCTCTTGTTCTGCTTAATCCATTTTTTGAAAGACAAAACAGAATAAGCAGAACAAGAGCAAACATGTGGGACAAGGAGTCACTCAAGATATCACAGGATGTGTGATGAAAGAGCTTTGACATACAAAGAAAAAAAAAAAGAAAAAAATAATAATAATAATAATAATAATAATAATAATAATAATAATAATAATAATAATAATAATAATAATAATAATGGTTTTAAATGTTTTCACAAGGGCAGCAATTTTTTAGCGGGGAGGAGATGAGTCGATTTCATCGACCCTAGTGTTCACGTGGTACTTATTTTATCGACCCCGAAAGGATGAAAGGCAAAGTCAACCTCAGCGGAATTTGAACTCTGAATGTAGCAACAGGTGAAATACCGCTAAACATTTCATCCAGCGTGCTAACAATTCTACCAGCTCACCACCACCTAACATCATCATAATAATAATAATAATAATGATAAAGCTCAAGTAAAGACCGAAACATACAGTGCATGTGTTTAATTGGTAAAATATGATCATCTCCAAAGATAACACAATATCTGTTTCAACACACAATTTTACATCAAGAATCTTACAAAACAAATACATAAACATATATATATATATGCATACACACATTCATATATATATATATATATATATATATATATATATATATATATATATATGTGTGTGTATATATATACACATATGCAAATATATATATAAATACACATATGCATTTACATACATACATAAATACATATAAGTACCAGGCTTACGAAGAATAAGTCCAAAGGTTGATTTGTTCGACTAAAGGCCGTACTTCAGCATGGCCACAGTCAAGTGACTGAAACAAAAAGTATATATATATATATATATATATAAATATATATATACAAATATATATATACAAATATATATATATATACACACACACATAGTACACATGTATAAACACATAGTACACAGAAAATATAGGATATCAAAATGATACATGTATACAAGATATGGTAAGAAGGAGACCAAGAAAGAGAGAGAGATAATGAACACGTGTGTGTGTGTGTGTGTAAAACAATGCATTCATCAATATTTATTGAGGTCATGCATGGTACTTAAAATAGAAAGATATATCCCAATTAAAGCTGTTAGAAAAGGAGGAGAGGGGTAGATATGAGATTAAGATTAGATTAGTAGATCATTGCTTGGGATGGATGCATACAGACAGACATACATACATATATATCTATATCATCATCATCATCGTTTAACATCTGCTTTCCATGCTAGCATGGGTTGGACGATTTGACTGAGGACTGGTGCAACCGGATGGCTACACCAGGCTCCAATCTGATTTGGCAGAGTTTCTACAGCTGGATGCCCTTCCTAACGCCAACCACTCCGAGAGTGTAGTAGGTGCTTTTACGTGTATGTATATATATATATATATATATATAGAGAGAGAGAGAGAGAGAGAGAGAGGGTGGCCCAAAAGTCACAAATATGATATTCATTTATGTTCTGCTTTAAATCGTCAATACCTCAGCACCATATAGTTTATATATAGGAAACATGTACATTAGGTGTGAAAAATCACATCATGTAAATTACAAATAAAAAATGTAATTAAGACAAATTTATAAAAATTTCAAATCCTTTTGCAACTTTTGGTCACCCTGTGTACACACACACACACACACACACACACACACACGGTGTTCGGCTAAATTTGATTTTTTTTTTTTTTTTACGTGTCTCCTTTTTTTTCAGGAATAGCTTGATATAGTGGTGAATAGTCAACAGTGGTGGAGAGTATAAAAATTAAGAAATGAAGTTAGCTGTCATGGAAGATTAGAAGCCATGTGAATGTTGAAAAAGAGTTGCCTGCATCATGAGGGCTGATGCCAGGTATCAAACTGCTGAAATGATGATGACTGCCATTTCAGTGTTCTGTCAGCACTGCAAAGGCTGTGAGACGTGGCATGGACAGCTGCAGCAGAGACCACAAAGCCGTGGCCAGCAGGCGTCCTGAGTGTGTCTGCACAAGGGAATCTGGGCTTTGGTGAGAGAAATGGGTGCTAGAGTTGCCACCTTGAAGCAGGCCCTGAATGAGGACCTTTGCTACCACTCATACAAGAGGTGCAAGGGACACATTCTGACAGCCAAAGCCAAGGAGAAGCACTTGACAAAGATGAAGAAGCTCCTAAATCGGCAGAGGCATCCTGTTGAACCAGGGACGATCTGGTTCTTCTAAGATGATAAGAACTTCTGCTAGACCTAGTTGTACAACACCTAAAGTAACAGGTGACTTGCCCACAATCAACGTGATATCCCACATATCATGAGAACCAAGTTCCCCCAAACTGCGATGGTCTTTGGATGTGATTCCAGTGAGGATGACATTATGTCACCCACACATCTTTGAACAGGGATTTAGGCTCAATTCAGACAGCTATGTGAAGCTGTTAGAGACTGTGGTGAAGCCCTGACTAGAGAGGGTTGCTGCTGGCAGCTCTTTGCCATACTTCGAAGAACAGTCAGAAATGATTGTTGGAGAATTTCTATGGCTTCGCTAGCCTCAATTTCTGGCTTCACTATTCCTCCAATTATAATCCCATGGATTATTATTATTATTATTATTATTATTATTATTATTATTACCTCCGCCTTAGGGAAGGTGGAGATATTGTTTTCAGTCATGTTTGTTTGTTTGTCTGTGGACAAGATATCTCAAGATCCGTTGGATGGATTCAGATGAAACTTTCAGGAATGTTTGGCCTTGTGATTGACATGAACTGATTAGATTTTGGGATCAATTGGGTACCAAACAAGAATTTTGGATTGTTTTTCCTGGTTTTTTTTATTTAATAATAATAATAATAACAATAATAATAATAATACTTTCAAATTTTGGCACAAGGCCAGCAATTGCAGCTGAGGGAGTAAGTCAATTACATTGACCCCAGTGGTTGATCGACTACACCCCTAAATGTTCAACTGGTACTTATTTTATCAGCCCCTGAAAAAATAAAAGCCAGGACAAAATGCTTAGCAGCATTTCTTCTGGTTTTAGGTTTTGAGTTCAAATTCTGCTAAGGTCGACTTTGCTTTTTATCCTTTCGGGGTTGATGAAGTATGTAACAAGTTGAACACTGGGGATTGATGTAATCAACTAACCCCTTCTCCTAAAAAAAATTGCTGATCATGAGCCGAAATTTGAAACCATTATTATTATTGTTGTTGTTATTATTATTATTATTATTACAAATGCATACATTGCTTCCGTCATCTACTACCATCTGACCGTCATCCCTTGCCCTGCTTCATGGCTGACCAAACTGGAACAATTGCTCTTCTGCTTTCTGTGGAAGGGACATGTTCCACCCATCAGACAGTCCATCTGCTGTCAACAGCCACTGAGTGGAGGACTGGGAATGCTGTGGCTAACGATGCGCAGACACACGCTGAGGCTGCAGCATTTCCAGCATTTTCTTAATGGTGAACAGGTGTAGTTACCATTTGTCAAGCAGGGTTTTCTCATTGACAGAGCTACAGTCTTGGATTAAGCGTACACCAAGAAAGGGCGCTTGGCCCCTGGAGTGTCAGCAAGCGCTCACAGCTTTCTGCCAGTCAGGCAACATGGTCAGTGGAAGTTCCACCAAAGAGTTATATCGGGGATTAGTGGCAGGCAAGAGTAATAATGTCCTCGGGGAAACTCTGAGTGTTGGGAGGGATCAATTAACTGGTCTTTTCCGGAGGACTTTTGGGCCGGAGCCTATGGATGACTTCCAGAAATCCCTGTAAAATTGGGGATAGAGAGAGAGAGAGACTGTCTCCTTCATGTGATTTCTGGTGAGGGCTAGTGACAGGAAGGGCATCTGCTCATTGAAAAATCACAGCAAATTCGGTCAGACACAAGCACGAAAAAAAGTGAACATATGATGATGATGATGATGCTGAAGAGAGGAGAATAGCAGTCAATAAATATATAGGCCAAGGTAAAATAAATACCTATGTTAATCTTAATCTCTACCAAAGGAGTGTAACACTAGATATGTATACATATATATGTGTGTGTGCATGTGTGTGTGTATATATATATATATATATATATATATATATATAAGGATTTACTTTTCGTAATGAGATAAAAAACCAAGGCTGTGTATAATATAACTGTAAGACCTTCTATTAATTTATAAACGTTCTATATTCACATGCTGATATATGACCTACGTTGGACCCCTTATTTGCAGAATCACTGAACCTGGAGTTTAACTGTGGTCTATCCATAGCACTTAATCAGCATTACCTGAAACCTCTGGGTCTAATTGACACCACTATCGCTCATAATATACATACATATATATATATATATATATGGTTATTGGAGAAAAGAACAAAAGCTGAATGGCTTAAGCATTGAAGCAGTGTGTGTGTGTGTGTGTGTGTGCATTAGCATGCATGTACATATGTGTAACACTGTGCATGTTAATTTCTATGCACGTATTATGTTTGGGGATTGTATATAGATAAATATAAACCTACACACCCATATATACATGTATGTGTGTAATCAAATACATGTTTGTGTGTACACATGCATAAAAAATCTCAGTCAAATCTTTCTCAGTAAAATTTTTTCAAGCTAATTTGTTTTACATTTTTTTTTTTTTTCCCGGTTGGGAGAACACTTGAGTTGATAGAGTGTATGTTGGGAGTGGGGTATATAAGGGTATAAATAAACTTTGGAGCACAATTATTAAAGGCACGACTATTTATGGTTCAATTATTATAGAGACGGAAGACATAAAAACATATATAGACCTTGGGTCACACCAGAGATGATCTTGGATCAGAACAAATGGGTGGTAATCCTAGATCAGTGGTTCTCAACCATTTTTTGTCTATGGGACTCCTTTGATTCCTTTTTTCATTCTACGACACTCTCATAGCCATTCGATGTTTAAAAGAAAATTCTATTGCATTTTTATAATTTTGATATTGGGAATTTCACAAAAAAATTAGTTTAAATATTTCAAGAGTTGTAGAAATATAATCGATTTACTCCACACAAATTTTAACAACAAAATCTTATATAGACCCCCCGCCCAGGGTCATACGGACCCTGGTAGAGAACCACTAGTCTAGAGGGTAGAATGAGAGATTGTAGGCAGAAGGAGGAGGAGGAGGAGTATTGTAGGCAACATGGAAGAAGAAAGGGATTAGCAACAAGGGTTACTGAGAAAAAAAAGTGGGGACAGAATTGAAAGGTGATAGAGGTTTAGAAGAAAACTACCCCTCGGTTCTTCTGCCTACAAAGAAAGGAGCTTACAGTAAATCACTAATGTAATCCATTTAATATCAATCCGTCTGAGACTACCCTTGCTCAATGATGTGAACTTCATATTTTAAAGGGATCTAAATTAACTGAAAGAGGAATATGTTAATGAAAGGATTAAGTAGGAGTTGTTAAGTGGGCCCTTAACACGCACGACTTTTGGAAACATTTCTTCATGCTCAGAATTGCTGAAGCATGGAATAAACTACGCACATCAGTTGTTAGCTGTCAGGACATTACATCATTCAAAACTATCAGCATCATCCTCATCCTCATCATCATCACATTAGCATCCATATTTCATGTTGGCATGAGTTAGACAGTTTGACTGGAACTGGTAAGCCAGAGAGCTGCACCAGGCTCCAGTCTGTCCTGGTTTGGTTTCTATGGCTGGATGCCCTTTCTAACGCCAACCACAGAGTGTACCAGGTGCCTCTAACATATCACCAGCACAGGTGCCTCTAATGCATCACCAGCACCGATGCCTCTAACACGTCACTGGCACCGATGCCTCTAACATATCACCACCACAGGTTTCTCACCACCACAGGTTTCTCACCACCACAGGTTTCTCACCACCACAGGTGTCTCACCACCACAGGTGTCTCACCACCACAGGTTTCTCACCACCACAGGTGTCTCTAATATTTCGCCCAGCATGGATATCTTTAACATATCACCAGCTCACCTGTCATTTACATGACCTGAAATTCACCAATAATAGACTTGATGTCTCCACTTATTTTTTTAAATGATTCTTTTACTGTGCATTTCAAGTGTATTATTCTATGTACTCAAGGTGGTGAGCTGGCAGAATCGTTAGCACACCGGGCAAACTGCTTTAGTGGTATTTCATCTGTCTTTACAGTCTGAGTTCAAATTCCGCCGAGGTCGACTTTGCTTTCATCCTTTCAGAGTCGATAAATTAAGTACCAGTTGCGTACTGGGTTGATTTAATCGACTGACCCCCCCCCCCCCAAAAAAAAATTTTAGGCCTTGTGCCTAGAGTAGAAAAGATTATTCTTATGTACAGTTCATGCATTCTTGGCTATTATTTCTGCTGGTTTGTAGTGCACTTGAGTGCTGTATACAATAAGTTCATTATTACTTACTTTCATTTTTAAATCTGTCTCCTTGACAACCTCTTTAACCCTTTTAATATCAACCTCCCTCAGACTATCCCTAGTTCTATAATACAAACCTCTTGTTGATCTAAATCTGGGGTTCTCAACCATTTTTATCCATGGACCCCTTTTGATTACTATTTTATCCTGGTGGACCCCCACAGCCATTTGAGGTTTCAAAATTCCTATTTTGTTTCGCACACATTAACTTGTCATAGGCTGATGTAAAATGTTTGAGAAAGAAGCTGTTTCTTCCAATATATATATATCAATACCTACATTTAAATACTATTGTGAATCTCCAATTCACTATTTTATTGTGTGGACCCCACAAAATCTGGTTAATATAAAGATCTTCACCCATTAACAAAAACAAAACAAAAAACCCCAGCCTGCTGGGTGTTAACAACTGTGTAGAAAACAAATATGACAAAAAAAATTTGCGCCAACAAACCTGGGGTGGGGGGAGAGGGCTAAAACAGATTTTTAAAAAAAGTGTAACACGTGTTCATTGTGTTATCACAGTCTTGTGAGATTTGGCAGTTATTTCTAGCATGTGGATAGCCTGCTTGTAGGCCAAGGCTGTAGAATAGGGACGGGAGTGGATTGGGTGTATATATATAGACATATATGTGTGTATATATATATATATATATATATATATATTGATAGAAAAGGTAAGACAACAAAAGAAAGAAAGAGACCTCGATATTATGTACATAGAGGAATTTATCTGTAAATAATGTGTGACAATTATTCGGTAGCCATGATAACACTCCAAGTTTTGGATGTTGGGGCAGCGTGGGTTTCCGCCCCAACATCTGAAACTCTGAGTTTTATCATGGCTACCGAATAATTGTCACATATTATTTACAGGTATCTCTTACTTTCCTTTCCCCGAGTGTCTAGTAACACAATCTGTATCACGTCCTCACATTGTTGTTTTTTTTTGTCTTTTTCCTTTTTTGAACTTATATATATATATATATTTATATATATATATATATATACACACACACACACACACACATATTTTTTTTTGTTGAACAATTGAAATTTTACAAACAAATTTTACTCAGAATCCTAATCTTTGTATCTTTCTATGCATTTTGCAAATAAAAAAAAAATGTCTGGAAAATGTGAAAAATGAAATGGGGGTACTGAAGTTTTGAAAATGTGATTTTTGACAATTTTTGAAAATAACCAAAAACGTGGGATTCTGTAAAAAAAAATAATAAATATATATCCATTTTACTGAAAGTTATGACGGAAAAATTGGATCGTGTTAATTTTCCGAAAGTTCTCTCCTCACCCACCAGGTTCGTTTGAGCAAATTTTTTTTTTGTCATATTTTTCTACACTGTTGTTAACATCCAGCAGGCTGGGGGCGGTTTTTTGTGAAGATCTTTATATTTATATTTTGTGAAGATCTTTATATTTATATGGACGCTGGTTGAGAACCACTGATCTAAATGAAAAGCTTTTATCAAAATTTTATGTCAATCTATTGTTCCTAACATTAATTTCCAGAATCAAAATACAATGGTGGGTTTTGAAATGATAACCTCTGATAGAAGCCAAAAGCATTTTGATGTTTGAAAACTACGACAATTTGCAATGGGCAAAGAAGAAATTTAACTAAAAAATATATTTACAATAAATAAAAATGAAAAACAAATTTACAAAGTAAATTTCAGATATTTAAAAATTTTTGAAAACCGTTGATACAGTGCCAATAATACATACATAAGTACATGATGTGTACACACACACACACACAAACAAACAAACAAAGAGAAAGTAATAGACAAATAGACAGGTAGACAGGTAGACAGGTGGATATATATGCAAACAGACAGATAGACATAGATAGACAGACAGATTGATAGACAAAAACAGATAGAAAGACTGATAGATATATGGGGAGTTAGATGCATAGGTAGATAGATAGATAGATAAATAGATAGAGAGAAAGGGGGGGGAAGATAGAGTTAAGTAGACAAATAGACAGACAGACATAATCCATGTAAAAGAAGTGAATAACACGGAACCTCATTCATACACATCCACACATCCACATGCATTCACACCATTTAAAAATGATCCTAAATCTCTTCAAGTAGATGAATCAAGGCTTGTAAAGGTGAGTAGAGGGTTGTAAGGAAAGTGGGTTCTGTTATTTACATAAGACATAGGTGTCCAGTGAGTGTGACAACATGAACAATGAACAAAGGAGAAATATTGGTTTCACTCACATACGATGGAAACGGCTGAGACCAATGACGGTGTAAATATGAAAAAGAAACATTGTGTGGTTCTCCTGCTTTTACAAGTAGACGAGTGAAGATTGTCCCACTTATATAGGATGAGTGTAGATTATGAGTGTCACTCACATGATGTAATTTATAAGGGTGTGTCAGTCACTTAAGTGTGTTAAGTAGATTTACGTCAAGGACAGGAAGTGGAGTAGTGATTTCCTGACATGTGCTTAGGGACACAAAAAGCACATTAGAATCAACGTTGACATCCTAAATACATGGTAAAGTCTAGGAATAAACTTTGAAATATCCATATTAAACAAATGTAAATTGTCTAATGTGGAATTCTCTAAAGACCATTCATTTTATGTCTGTTTTTGTATGCTTACATGCATTAGATGAATATATTTGAGGGATTGTCCTTCTGGCACTAACACTTAGCCTGGGTTTTCAAGTAAGGGATCCCTTATTTAAAGGTAACAGGATGAACTGACAAAAGAAAATGGCAACTCTGACTATTGCACTTTCATACGAATGTAAACAAGCACACACACACACACACACACACAGGTGCAGGTATGGGTGTGTGGCCAAGAAGTCTGCTTCCCAACTATGTGTGATCTTGGCACCTTCTTGTGATTGTATCTGAACTATTAGAGTTATTATCACAATTTATCCAGTACAACCTTTAAACAAGTAAATAATATTTTCCTAAAGAATAGATCCACTTATTTCAGTTAGTGACTTATTCACAAATATGCCAACACTAGCGCCCCTGAGGGTAATATTCACTGGGAACACGCAAAAGCCTTTTTCAGAGTTATTTACTTTGAATTGTTATTACCTCATGTCTGATTAGCCAGTTATTACATAATATGCTTCACAATTTTGGTATACATACCTTATTGGTATTTCCTCCTATGTTCTATATACTCTGGGAATGCATTAAAGCCCTTTTCAGGGCTATTTTATTTGAATTCTTACTATCAGGTAACTAATTTCATGTTATTACATAACTGACTTCACAATTTGGGTATTCATAACTTATTAGGAATTCCTAAAAACAAGATCCTGTGTAAGACACTGTGGTACTCTCCGTAAATGCACAAAAACCGTTTTAAGGGCTACATACTTTGTATTGTTATTGGATTAGCATAAAAATTATGAGAACAGAACCAAGAGATAAGCCCCGCTTTCCCGGGAATTACCTGGTACATCAGCTTATATATATATATATATATATATATATATATATATATATATATATATATATGAATGAGTGTACAATATAAAGGAAGGATCCAGGGGAATAATTACAAGGTAGCTAAATGTTGCTTAAGTGTCCTAGGAAACAATGCACACACTTATGTGGGATTTGAACCTGGAGACAACCAAAACATATTTAGGAGGAAAATAGGTAAAATAGAAAAAGGAGACAAATGCTCAAGATGTTATTAAATCATTTGTATCTTTTTATCTCCTACACATGTTTCGCTGGATGCATCCAAAATACATCCAACAGGATGAATAATGATCACCTATGCATCAATCTCTTCATGGAGGATATAAATAATAGTACTCATCAAATAGACATTTTAACAAATATATGAAGCCCCAGGAAATGCAACGTATATATATATATACATATACATATATGTATATATATATATATATATATGTATACATGTCTCTTAAAGGATAGAGCTCAAAATCAATGCATTGAAGATACTTTATTGCAGCAACAATTATAATAACAGAAACAACCACAATAAGCCAAACCTATGCACATTTCAATAGGGTATCCCGGAAAAATAAACCACATCATAAGATGTCTCGTAAAATATTGTAACAAATTACAACATATTACAAATATTACAAATTTCTGGATACTCCATCTCATCAGGGTCGCATTATTGCCATCACCAATACTATTATTAGCAAAACACACACATCATCCAAGAGGGTGAAAGAATAATCGACGGCACGCAACCTACCATCGTTATTTTCTTACAGAATGTAAACAAACCAGTCAACCGAAATCCAGCGACGTACACCGCCCGGTTTACAGCGTAAAAATCCCTTGCCAAAAATTCATCCCCCATGTACATCAAGATTTCCTATCGGATCTTCCTATAACGATAGTGTATTAATTAATTCATTAATTATACCCGCCCACGCCCACGCACCGCACACCACCACCCACATGCCCACACCTACACCCACACACACATATACCTATACTTAGATACACACACCAATATATATTTATATGTATTTTTTATGTATAACCATACACACAAACACATATATACACTCACATATGCATGCATATACATATACACACATACAGATACACATGCACCCACATAAACGCGCACAGATACACACACACATTTACATATATACGCATACATACTCACATACACACATGCGTACATATGTACATACATACATATAGCTATACCTCCATATATACATCGATACATATGCACATACACACACACAAGCTTATATATGTTTACATGTACACACATACACATACGTCTCCATACACACATATATACATATATACACACATACACTCTCACGTGTCTCCACATGTATACCTACACCCATATACATATACACTCATATAGTTGCGCCACAGACCTAATTCCAGTAAGATATATAGAGATGAATATACCTCTTCCTTAATTTCGAACTTGTGCCTATACACATTCCGGTAATTCCTATTTATAAAATGCATACGTATGTCTATACATATGTAGACATCTGTAAGCTTTAAACGTTATTTTATTAACTAGGTGACCCTTGGAAAAAAGTATGGAAAATAATTCCAAGTTACATAACGAACAAGTACTTTTACCCTTGTCGTACGGCATCGATTTGCCTACTAACAACCATTCAAAGGAGTAATCCTTTTTCTCATCTTTCAATTTCCAAACTAAATTACTAAGCGCCGTACTATATTGCTTACTCCTATCCCTAAAGGATGAGTAATGATTAGAAATTCGTTTCGAGACCTCAAGTGACGAAGCCCCGATATAACTCCAAATCTTATCCGTTATAACATTACACCTATAGACAATGTTTTTAGTTTTAGCATTTGCACTAAGGAATCTTATTCTATTAGGGTTATCTTCAGATATTTCTATTAGTTTATTACCAAAGTTAGTGGTATTATCCATATCCTTTTGGTCTTGACTAACATCTCGACCATTGCCTGTATTATTATTATTATTATTACCCTCTGTGTTTATGTCAACAGAACTATGACTAGAGTTTGAGGATAAAAGTTATGAGCGGCGATAATTTGGGTCAAATTCTTGGTGTTTGAAAATCCGAACCTTACCTTATGCTCGTTAATAACCTTATAGTAGAGCGAGTTAATTGGAAAATGTTTCCTAACTACATTCCTGAATAAACTAACTAAATTTGATTTTACTTGCCTCCCATAAGGGACGATGAACCATAGACTATCCTGTTTCCTAGAATAACAACCTACATTATATATATATATATATATATATATATATATATATATATATATATATATATATATATGCAAACACGTACATATACATACACCATGTGTTTAGATAAACATATTTTTTACTAATATTACATATCACATATAAACACACACACACATTGATATATACATACATATGCACATAAATACATACATGCATAAGCAAACCCATATATATACATGCACACACACACATACAAACATACAAATATATATGTATATATATATATATATATATATATATATATACATATACATACATATACGTACATACATATACGTACATACATATACCCATACAAACACATATTTCCATATATACATATATATATACGTCCACGTGTAGGACGCATATATGCACGTACATACATACACATCAACACGTGACTATACGTACATATGTATACACATACGTATATATACATATATATACACACACGCACATATATATAAATATATACACATATATATACATACACATATATATATATACACACATATACATATACGCACGTATATACACACATATACAAACACATCTACACACATTCATATACTCACAACACATACATATATACATATATGCTAACATTAATAGACGTATACAACAACGTACTTACACACATAAGCGCACTTACACATCCATGTACAGGAGCATACACAACCCAGAAAAAATTCTCGATACACCCAGACATATACGTACATACCCTGACACATGCTTAGATAAGCACATACACACATATATGTAGACTAACATGGTATACATACATACAGGGTCAAAACTAGATATACACGCGTATACATATATGGAAAGCCATGTATTGAAGGGAACGCTAAAATGTGAAAATGCCGTTAAGGAAATATATTTCGAGATGAGGAGAAAGTATAGATAAATAGGGACGGGGGAAAGATAAAACAAAGAAAAAAGAGAGAGAAGGGAAATGATCGGGCAAGATTGGATGGATAGAGGATGGGAAGAAAGACTGACTGGAGGAATAAAGGTTGGATAAATAATAAAGAAAAAAATAAAGGATAATTTGCAGAAATTATTGTTAGGTGAGGGATAGATACTATTTGAAAAAAGCGAAGGAGTGCTTTGTTTTTTGTTTGTTTTTTTTTCGATGTTTACACGGTTAATTATCTAAATAATACCCAATTCTATCAAAAAAATCCATATTCCTTACCTTCATAAGCCTAAAAAATAAACAGTCCAAGGGAAGTAACTGTGCTTCCCCTTCATTTTTACATCCTTTTAAAAGTAACGCCAGGTTTTTTAGTAATAAATCTTGCATAGAATCACGCAACCCTAATAAAAAAATATTTGGTTGATTATTCCATACGGTAAACAAGTAAAAGAGTAACCTTCCCTTCTTATTTCGTCAAGCTATAGAAAGGAACTTCCCTATTAAATCAAGGTACCACTCAACTTTGACAAACGATGCTGGTGTGTTTACATCCCCGTAACTTATCTGTTCGGCAAAAGAGACCGATAGAATAAGTACAAGGCTTACAAAGAAAAAGTCCTGGGGTTGATTTGTTCGACTAAAGGTAGTGCTCCAGTATGACCGCAGTCAAATGGCTGAAACAAATAAAAGAATAACCGGAAATGGCTCTGACACAAATCCACCAATTAATAGAAAAGAAGATTAGCCCATTAGCGTTTGGTTTACTCTGTGATGTTTACTTATGCAAATTGTTTTCAATTAATCAATGCCTTATGTGACTGCTTCAAGTTTTCCATGATGTGATCATTTGTATTTAGAACGACATTGTAGGGTAGGTGAAAGAGGCTGGATCTGGCCAGTTTGAACATAAAATAGGTAGAATATTGGCGTCAGTCATGTTGGTTTAAATGCTGAAGCAGTGGATCTCAGCTGGGGTCCACATGGCCCCATGGAGATCGACAGTAGATTTTGCTTTTAGAATTCATGTGCAATAAACTGGTTGCACATCTATTATTCTTTATTTGTTTACTTGTTCCAGTCATTTAACTGCAGCCATGCTGGAGCACCACCTTAAGGGGTTTTAATCAAATAAATTGCCCCCAGGACTTATTCTTTGTAAGCCAGGTACTACTTATTTTATCGGTCTTTTTTGCCAGACTGCTACATTATGAGGACATAAACACCAATATCAGTTGTCAAGGCATGGTGGAGGGGGACAAACATATATATATATATATGACAGACTTCTTTCAGTTTCCATCTCCCAAATCCACTCACAAGGCTTTGATCATCCCAAGGCTATAACAGAAGACACTTGCCCAAGGTGCCACACAGTAAGACTGAACCCAGAACCAGGTGGTTGAGAAGTAAGCTTCTTACCACTGGAACTTTCCATTAGTTTTTCACAGATAACAAATCTGTCGAGTGATGAATATGAATAAAAGATCAGTTGTAAATGTAAGTGCTGGATTGGACCGGATTGCCCAGCATGTTCTCTCCACCAACCAGAGTCCAATGTGGGGGGCCATGAATCTGAGCTTGAATCTAACTGGTTTGATGAGCCTATTCTGCTACGCTGGCTTGACATGGCTTGGCAGAGGGGTGCATTTAAAAAAAAATTTTTTATTCATACTCAGGAGTACTTAAGTCATTACATCGACCCCAGTACTCAACTGCGATATGAATAGGAAGCAAACTTAGCCACACAATCATGCCTGTGCCCTCCTCTATATCAATCAGAGTTGTTGTGGCTTTTTTTACCCCAGATACCTTTTCAACTTTCTTCTGTAATAAACAGTTTACTAAACTGATCTAAAACAAAAAACAAACCCAGTAATTACACCTGTATTAGTGCCTACAGACTATGATATTCTAGCAAAGCAAGTGAGAATAGACACTAAAAATGAGTTTGATACAGGTTTGAGAAACTGATGGGTGTCTAGTAAATAAATTCCAGATCTGCAATTCCTGGGCTAAAAAAACATGAACCCATCAGAAAAACAAGGATGTGAAGCCAATGACAATTCTAGAATAAAAGGGTACCATCCATAATGAATATGCCATGTGTAGGTAATAGTAGTAAATATGCCATATACAAACAACTGTAGTAAATATGCTATAGGTAGGCAATTTTAGCAAATATGTATACAGCTGCAGTAAATATGCCATATGTAGGCAACTGTAGTAAATACACCATGTGTTGGCAATTGTGGTGAAGATACCATATTTAGACAATTGTGGTAAATATACCACATGTAGGCAATTGGACTAAAAGATTTAACTAGAACCTGTAAGTCAAACTCTAACATAATGTATTTTAAACAAAAACAAATGGAGAAATTGTATATAAAGCTCCCAGTTGGAAAAATAATGCGTTGTGTGAGAGATAAGCCCAGTCATTCAGTGAAATACAATACCTGCTGCCAATGATTCAAAGACTGGAATAGATATCATCAATTTAATGGCATAACATTTTCTAGTTAACAAGTTAGCTAAATTGATGAATTCATTTGACTGGAATTACTTTTCAGATTTTCTTTTTTTTTTTTTTTCTTTAACAAACATCTACTACGAAGAAATACAGATTTCTAAATGAAGTTTACCTAAAAAGTAAAGGAATTGTAATACAAGGTGACTTAAAAAAAGAAGAAATACTTCGTAATTTTCAGCAGAGAGTGCAGAAGAGCAAAAGTCTAACCTACAATTCAACTCTTGATTAGAAAAGCAATGGAGAACCATGCAAAAGAGTACTCATGCCATTACAAAAGAAGAAAAACAATAATAACAATAATAATCTTTCTGTCAAAGGGATCTAAGATTAAATTTGAAATAAGCAACTAAAAGGCAACTGGATTTCTAGAGGTGTAAACTTTAAAAACAGCTATAATCTAAGATAAAGGGAAGCAAGTGAGTCACTAGATGAGCAGCAATAGCAGACTAGTGTTAAGATGGACTAAACTAATCATCAGACAGATATACTATACCATTAGCAACAAGCGCTTTTTTTAAAATTATTATTTATTTGCTAAAGCACGGAAAAATGTTCATTTAACAAAGTCAGTCGGGAAAACTGAAAAGACAAATTAAAAAATAAAAAGAAAATATGTATTGAACAATATTGATAGACTGACAGGAGAAAAATGAATAGATAAATAGAGATTATCAACATGGTGTAGTATTTAGAACAAGCTTGACTAAGTTGCAGTTTCATGTGATAGAAAAATACAGGAAAAAAAAAAAATCATTGAAAAATGAAAAAAAACACTGGAAGAGTCATAACACTAGAAGCTTCGTTAAACAAACAGAAATAATTCAAGAATAGAACCGCTGAATAATCAAGAATCAAACCTAGTCTAACTACATTTTGGTTCTTCTTTTGGTGTTATGCCATATAGCAGACACTTTTGAGTGTCATTTTATCATTGGTTCTTTTTACATACAGACTGCTGCCATCTTTACATTAGATCTTTTGATATTATCATCATTTAACATCCGTTTTCGATGCTGGCAAGGGTTGGGCAATTTGACAGGAACTGCCAAGCTGGAAGGCTACACCTAGCCAGGGGGATAACTAAATCGTTAGCCCCCTGAACAAAATGCTTAGAGGCATTTCATCTTTCTTAATTGAGTTCATTTTCTGCTGTGGTCGACTTTGCCTTTCAACTTTTTGGGGTCACTAAAATAAATACCAGTTGAGCACAGGGATCACTGGAATTAACTTACCCTCCCACTTGAATTTGTTGACCCTATACTAAAATTTGAAATCATTATTAAGCTATTAATCTCTAGATTAAGTCAGCAAGCTGGCAGAATCATTAGCACCCTGGACAAAATGCTTAGTGGTGTTTCATCCATCTTTACATCCTGAGTTCAAATTCCACCAAGGTTGACTTTGCATATCATTTTTTTGGAGTCTATGAAATACCAGTCAAGTACTGGGGTCAATGTAATTGACTAAATCCCTCCCCCAAAATTTCAGGCTTTGTACCTATAGTAGGAAGGATTATTTGGTGAGCTAGCAGCGTTATTAGTGCACCAGACAAAATGCTAAGCATCATTTCTTCTGGTTCTTTATGTTATGAGTTCAAATATCTTCAAAGTCAACTTTGCCTTTCATCCTTTCAGGATTGATAAGATGAAGTACCATTTAACCCTTTTGACATCAACCCACCTGAAACCGCCTCTGGCTCTGTAGAACAAATGTCTTGTTTTCAAAAGTTTTGAATTAATATCTTCCACCAAAACCTTAGTCACAATTTATGTTCCTAACACTAGCTTAATGATAACTAAGTTATTTTACTAAATTCTTTGTTATATTTAAAATTAATTGAAAGGAAACACAGAGCATCTCAACAGAAATACAGTAACAAAAGGGTTAAAGTAATTGACTTGCTCCCAACCCTCAAAACTGCTAACTATGTACTAGTGTTTGAAACCATTATTATTATTATTATTATTATTATTATTATTATTATTATTATTAAAGCAGCTAAAGGTGACAAAGTGACAGAATCATCAGCATGCCAGGCAATATGCTTAGCAGCATTTCATGTCTTTATGTTCTGAGTTCAAATTCCTCTGAAGCCAGCTTTGACTCTCATCCTTTTGGGATCAATGAAAAAAGTAGCAGTTGAGCACTGGATCAATACAACCAATTAGCCTCCTCTCTCCAAAATTTCAGGCCTTGTGCCTATAGTAGGAAGGATCGTTAAGGCAGTAGTTAGCTGACTGAATCGTTAGCAAATCAGACAAAATGCCTGGTGACATTTCTCCTGATTCTTTATGTTCTCAGTTCAAATGCTGCTGAGACCGACTTTACTTTCCGTCTTTTCCAGGTCAAGAAAATAAAGAACCAGTCAATGCAATCTACTTGCACCTTGTTCTCAAAGTTGCTGACTTCATACCAAAATTAGAAAGAATTATTGGTCTCCCTACTTACATGTAGTGTCTATATATTTAGTCGTGTCAAAAGGACCAATGAAAAGATAGCAGTCTATACATGACCAACTGAAAAGAGCCAAAGAAAAACAATGACATTTGAAGTGTTTGGGTACAAGGATAACAAATGAAAAAACAACATTTCTACTTAGTTTTCTACTCAGAACCATTACTACATATCTAGCAAAACTTCTCAAAACCATGCTTTTTGCTTCCAACCTTCATTCAAATTCTGTCCAAGTCTAAGTTGGGCTTCAGCTATGTGTGAGCCTACAAAGAACATAACTTGTAGAAAGAATCATTTCAGCTTATATTTTTTTCTATTTTTTAAAAATTTTTTCATGAAATTTTAAAAATTCAAAGCAGATACATTTTCTTCTGCAAAAATTTTTCCAAAAATTTTCAATTTAATGTTTTTAATTCACATGATATATTTGAAAAACAATCTTTGCTATTTTACTAATACATCATTTCAAAAACAAAAACATATTAATCTGAATCTAAGAACTCAAAGAATGCAGACTAAAACTCACCCAAATTCACAGACTCTTTTAAAATAAGCAAGATCTTATATGTCCTTCAATTAGGTGTATGTAAGAGGGTTTCACAATAATGTACCAGCTCCAGCATTTGATGCGGCCGGAAAAAAAACTGCCAAACTTGCTATTTTCAATTTGGTGTTCATGCCTACTATCCTCACCTATTCTGTTATTCTTTTACTTGTTTCAGTCATTTGACTGTGGCCATGCTGGAGCACAGCCTTTAGTCGAGTAAATCAACCCCAGGACTTATTCTTTGTCAGCCTAATACTTATTCTATCAGCCTTTTTTGCCGAACCGCTAAGTTACGGGGATGTAAACACACCAGCATCAGTTGTCAAGCAATGTTGGCAGGACAAACACAGACACACAAACATACACACACACACACACATACACACATATATATGGGCTTCTTTCAGTTTCCATCTACCAAATCCACTCACAAGGCTTTGGTCAGCCCGAGGCTATAGTAGAAGACACTTGCCGAAGGTGCCATGCAGTGGGACTGAACCCGGAACAATGTGGTTGGTAAACAAGTTACTTACCACACAGCCATTCCTGTACCGATATATATGATGATTGATATATTCATATCATCATTTAATGTCCATTCTACATGTTCGCATGCATTGGATGGTTTGACAGGAGCTGGCCAGTTACGGCCAGTTTTGTCTGTTTTGGCATGGTTTCTATGGTTGGACACCCTTTCTTATGCCAACCACTTTACAGAGTGCACTGGGTGCTTTTAACATGGTACCAGCATAGGTGCTTTTACATGGCACCATTCTTAGAAAGTACTCATTGATTAAGCAAACTTGGTTAACCATATCAATCCATCAGATACCAATAAATTCAAATCGAATTAACATCCCAAGTAATTCCTTGCATATGATAAGTAACTCCAAATACTGTTTAAAAGAATTTCAAGAAATCCAGAGTATACAACAACATGAACTTGAATGGAGAAATCAGATTTTATTTGATGATTATACATACCAATGATCATTTTTCTATTGTGTCAGCATATTTAAATAAATAAAAATACAAAATATCTGAAAATATATTTATTTTTTCCTTGTCTGCTGACATCATTATACGTTTAAATACTAACCTGCTTTTCCTTAGAATATTATATTTCTTCTCAACATTCTTTCCAAATGCCTTCAGTTCATTTTAAATGTAACCCATTTGGAATTACTTTGATAATGTTAGTTCAGCATTAACTTTTGGATATTTTGAAATGACTGAGAATATATCTAAATATCTTGAAACAATAGAAACAATCACTGGTATTCTTTGGTGGAATTATTTAATAAAGATATAACTTCTCCATTCTGGCTCATGTCATTATATATACACACACACACATGTATATATATAGAACAAACAGTGAGGGATTATCAATCTGGGGAAAATACTTCATAAGCTCTCTGTTGGCACACCAGGCTAATAATATTACTTAAATTTTAAGGCGGTAAGCTGGCAGAAACGTTAGTATGCCAGGCAAAATGCTTAGCAGTATTTCATGGCTTATAAATACTTTCCACGCTGCAATTGTTTTTCTTTCAGCACACAATCTCAGATCAGGTCGCTTGCTATGCAAGTACATCTCCGATATATAAGAAACAAGTTAGAAATAATGGTCATTACATATTTTTCCTTTGTTGGAGCAAATTTGGCTTACAGCTGTTTCCAGTAGTCATTATAGGTACGTTATTGATAGGTTTACTCAAATTGGTCTATTGATCAAGTGAGGAAAATTGGATGACCTAAGAAAATTAATGTTACTTTCGTCAGAGCCATTTCTGGTTATTCTTTTATCCTTTTATTTTTTTACTTGTTTCAGTCATTTGCCTGTTTTTAGTGTTGAATTGTAAATGGAGATGAAAAATGGATCTATTTTCATAATCCTAATAAGAGAAACCAATGGATTTGCTCTGGTAGGATTCAGAATCTGCCATCAAACAAGGGTGGTTTGAACAGAAGGTCGTGTTTTGTGATGGTGGAATTTCAGGGATTTTGCACTTTGAGCTTGTTTCAGATGGTCATACTGTGAACTCTAACCTTTATGCTCAACGAAAGCCTGCTACCCAGCATTGGTCAACTGAAGATGTGCACTCTTACAGCATGACAATGGCCCCAGCAATGTGAGCAAGTGAAAACTTGAGGAATTTGAGGCGGGAACTGCTGCCTCACCCTGCCTTCAGTCCAGACTTTGCACCATCAAATTACCTCCCACCTTTTCTGAGCCATGGCTTATTTCCTGCATGGAGGTTCGACAATGTGGATGAGGTTGAAAATGGGTGCAAGGAGTTTATTTGCCTCTGAACCAACCAAATAGTAAAAACATGGAATTGAGCTTCTAGCACAACATTGGCAACAGACATCAGAATACAAATATTCTGATGAATAGACACTTTACGTATGTAATTTGTTTGAACTTTTAATTAAAGCTCGGAATACAAAAAAACTTTTGACTCAATCAGCTATTTGTACACACACACACACACACACACACACGCGTGTGTGGGTATGTATGTAGTACTTGTATGTAATATATCTCGTTGGTGAAGAGATAAAACTCGAGATATGGTCTTATAGCTGAAAACTTTAAAATCAAGTCGCTACAATCTGCTAAAATTTATGTTAAAACGTAACTAAGAGACTGAACAACAAATTTATATATTGTTTTAACAGCAGTTAGATATGCGTTGTCTTACTAAATTGATTAAAAGAAAAAGAAAAAAACCACATGCGACATCTGTCGTTAATCAACATCATCACCTTAATAGCAATTGCTTTTCAAAACTGACAGCAATTAGAAGGATTTGCATCAACAAATCTTGCCCTAGGCACATGCATGGCTGTGTGGTTAAGAAATTTGTTTTGCAACCATGCAGTTTCAGGTTCAGTCCCACCAAGCAGCACTTTGAGCAAAGTGTCTTCTATTACAGCTGTGTGTGTGTGTGTGTGTGTGTGTGTGTGTGTGTGTGCATGCGTGCATGCGTGTGTGTGTGTGGTCATTTAACCATGGTTTTCCATGCTGGCATGAGTTGGATAAAAAGTGGCCAGCAAGCCACAGCTCTGTGCCTCTCAAATACCAGCCGAGCACTCAATCCATTGAGCTAAACAGCTCCTGTGTGTGTGTGTGTACATTCAAATTCAAAATGGCTGAAGACTAGCATCAAACTTGAAACTCAACCGTATCAATAAATTCCCCCAAACTATGATGGTCTTTGGGTATGTCTCCAGTAAGAGTGATGTCATGCCAGCCCACATCTTTGAATAAGGCCTTAGGCTTAATTCAGATGGCCATGTGTAGCTGCTGAAGACTGGTCAAACCCTGGCTGGGAAGGGTTGCTACCGGAAGGCCACATGTGTGGCAGCAGGATTCAGCCCCTTGCCATACTCTTGGAAAGAGCCAGATGTGGTTGCTGGACAATTTCTACAATTTCACCAGCTCTTCTTTCTGGTCTCCTAATTCCCCCAATTGTACCCATGGATTTTTATATAGGGGCACAGTTGAGAAACCCAACTAACCACTCTGCCTGCAACACCAAGACCAAACTGGTGGATAAGGTCAAGGAAGTGTTTGATGATCTTCCAAGGGACACAGCAAGGAATGCATGTGCAGGTCCTGGAGGCATCTTGAGGCCATGGTGGAAGCTAAGGGTGACTACTTTGATTAAAATGTTATCACCCAGCCATAATCCAGTTGACATTTTTTGATTTAAAAAAAAAAAAACCTTTTATTTTTAGATGGGATATTGTGTTTTTTATTTTCCTTTTATATAAATGTCAAATTTAGCCCAAATACCCTGTATTTGTATGTGCACATATATATGTATGTATGTGTACACACATGCACATATATATACACACACACACACACACACATATACGTGTGTGTGGTTGTGTGTGTATGTACATACAAACACATTTAATAACAGTTTGACTCAGCTCCACATGACTGAAGTTTTCATGAACATGTAGGAAACGCCCATCTCATTAGAAGCTAGGAATAGATCAGGAGTTTTGAGAGAAATTCCAGAAGGCCTCTAGGTGTTAAGTGTCTATTCGTTAGCTAAGGTTACATTGTTTTAATGCTAACAAAGAAACACCAGCTATTTTCTTCGTTTTGTTTTGTTGTTTTTTTTTTTTAGTTTTAGTCCCACATGTTTGGACAGGTTGTCGACAGGGTGCTGAGTTGAACTGCTTTTAAAAATATATGTAACTCCTATCAAGTGTGTTTAGTGCTAGTTTCTTCTGTTTATTCACTTGTGTGTGTGTGTGTGTGTAAATTAAATCAGCTTGGATATGACAGTTGGAGACAGACAGAGGTGCAGCAGAATTCAGCTGGTATTCATTTACAACAGCTAGACTTGAGCAACATGAAATAACATGCTTTGCTCCATGACAAAACACATCACCCAGTCCAGGAGCCAAAACCTTGACCCTAGCCACTAAGCCACAGAATTTCATATATTATATACACACTTTGTGTGTGTGTGTGTGTGTGTGTGTGTGTATGTATAATATAACCTACCTATTTTAAAGTGATCTATACACACATACAAGTATGTATGTATGTATATATATATATATATATATATATATATATAGAGAGAGAGAGAGAGAGAGAGATGAAGTGGTGCTGAAAAGTTCCTGGCTTTGGGTAAAAAAAAATGAAAGAAGATCAGTTAATTATGATTTTATTCAACACATTCTCCTCTCAGACTCACACACTTGTTGCAACAACCCTTCACTTTTCCTAAGCCCTGTAAAAGAACTCAGAAGGTTGGGCCTTTCGCAATACCCTCAAAGCTAGGAATCTTTCACCACCACCACCCTTGTATATGCACACACACACATATGTACACACATACATAACAGATCAACGAGCTTTTGCACCATCTAAACATCACAAGACTTTGGTCAACCTCAAACAATGGTAGAAGATTGCTATAGTGTTTTCCAGCTTTTGAGTAGGGGACGGGGCTTTATCAGTCTATATATGTCCTATATTTCTTAAAATGGTTTATATATGTCACTATTGTGTTTTCAGTGTTTCATATAAACCTATTTTTTATATAACATCCATCACATTCATTATATTTTTTTTTTTCATATATGTACACATGACTGTCACAATGATCGTCCTTCATATAAACACATTTGCATACAAACATTACATTATATTATATATACATAAATATTAGTAGAGTGTTTTGATTTTATGTTATTTTATACTTTTCAAGCATCTGAAGTTTATTTAACAGCATTTTCACAAATACATCAATTTACATTATTTTCTAAATATATAAATAAATAGAAATAATTTTAAAAAAAGACAAAGAAACATCATGCAGAATCCAACAGCAATTACAATAAACTTCACTCACAAGACAGTCTGATGTTACATACATTTTGAAATGTGTGGTTAAACCTTCGTTTGCTATTACTTTCTATTTTCAAGTATAACAAAATTACTTATCTTATAAAAAATTACAGCCAAATACACGCACACACTCACACACACACACACACTCACACACACACTTTTTTATTCCTTTACATATTTCAGTCATTTGACTGTGGTCATGCTGGAGCGCCACCTTAAAGGGTTTTAGTTGAAGAAATCGACCCCAGGACTAATTCTTTGTAAGCCTAGTATTTACTCTATCAGTTTCTTTTGCCAAACTGCTAAGTTACAGGTACATAAACACAACCAACATTGGTTGTCAACCAATAGTGGGAGACAAACACAGCCACAAAGCCATACATACATATATATATATATATATATATATATATATATATATATGACAGACTTCTTTCAGTTTCTATCTACCAAATCCACTCACAAGGCTTTGACCAGCCTGAGGCTATAGTAGAAGACATTTACCCAAGGTGTCACGCAGTGGGACTGAGCCCAGAACCATGTGGTAACAAAAAGGTTAACAAAAGAAATCATTGTTATATCTTCAGATGGGAGCCATCATAAACAAGATTGTCCCTTTTCTAAATCTAGCTTCACCCCTTTTGGTAACAACCTGCCTGAGACTACCACTTCTTCTATGATCATGTTTTAAAGTGATCTAAATTAAAAACCTTCCATCAAAATTTCACGTTCATTTTGTTAATTTACATTCCAAACACTCGTATCAGAAGGACAATGTTGTTTTGGTAAATTCTTCATTATTTCCACAAGTAAGAGGAACAATGCAGTGTAATTCAACAGAAATACACCAACAAAAGAGTTTAGCCCTGAGCTGGGAATAAACAACAGCAGTAATGCTTATCACAGTTCCGGTGTTCTATTTACAATTTATATTTATCTGTTCAACCCTTTTGATACCAGCCTGCCAGCAACTGCCCCTGGTTCTATAATATAAATTTCCTATTTTAAAGTGATCTAAATTAAAACCTTCTATTAAAGGAAGGTTTTAATTTCATTTTAACTCAGTTTCCAATATAAACTTAATAAAGACAATTATTTTAGTAAATTCCTTAATATTTTCCAAACAAACTAAAACAAAGTATATCAACAGAAATTTGGTAACAAAAGGGTTAAAGTGATGCTAATTATAACCTTTCATTGAACTTTCATGTTATTTTATGTTTTCAGCCTCAGACTGATAATGAGAAAGTTATTTGACTAAATTTGTCGCTATTTTGAAAATTATTTGAAACAAGGACAGTGTATTTCAACTGAAATATGGTAACAAAAGGGTCAACACTCAGATTGAGAAGCAATTAAAGAACAGTAAAGAGAAAAGAGGACATCTGAACAACAAATGTTTAGTTTAAAAAAAACAGTCAATATACAAAGAAGTCGATACTTACTGATGCAGCCTTGAGTTTCAAATCCACCTTGTTTACAAAAAGACAAGATAAACAAATCAATGTCATAACAATTGTTTCAAGTATTACATTAATATTTAAATGGTACATTAGTTTATGTAAAATCACAAAAAAATCAATATACATTTTACCTTTCATTGGTTTCGATCATTAGAATGCAGTCATGCCAGAGCGCAGCCTTTGAAGGTTTAGTCAAACAAATCAATCTCGGTGCTTATCTTTTTTTTAAGCCTGGTACTTGTTCTGTCTCTTTTGTTGAATACCAAGTAACAAAAACAAATTGATATTGGTGGTGGTGAGGAAGAAAACACAAACATACACACACACACACATACAACAGGCTTCTTTTGGTGTCCATCGACCAAATCCACTCACAAGGTTTTTGGTCAGCTTTAGACGTTAGCCCAGACTGAACCCACTGATGTAGAAAATATATATTTCCTCTTTCATCATCTGGTCAAGCTTGCTTGGACATTTTCAACTCATGCACACCATCCATCTCAGTCCTGCATTAGTTGAGAGCAGTCTTTGAGAAAGCATTCCATGTCCCTGCTAAGCAGTTTTTGTGTTTATGTGCCCATAACTTAGCGGTTCAGCAAAAAAGGCAGAGAGAATAAGTGTCAGGCTTAGAAAACAAAATAAATAAATAAATAAATGGGTCGATTCATTCAAGTAAAAATCCTTCAAGGCGGTGCTCCAGCATGGCCACAGTCTAATGACTGAAACAAGTAAAATATAAAATATAAACAAATAACTAACTTAAGTAGAACTAAAGAATGAAAAGCAAATAAGTGTGTACACTTACCTGATAATTAAGACAGCTTCTAGTACAGGACTTCAATAAATCCTTGAGTATCAAGGCAAGGATTCCTTTCTGAGAACACATTTCTGACAGAAAATAAAGAAGTGGTAAAGGCTTTGTGTGAAGAATTTTTGGAAAAATTTTTTGATACAGTCACAACATTTGAAAAGAGATTTTCATAAACTAACTATAAATTATATGAAAACAAAAATATCCTGTGAAAGCACTCACACAAAAGCTTCCTTCCATAAGGTCTGTGTTAATATCTTTGTTTTTGTTCTTTAATGGCTTTATATAATAATACCTAATTTAAAATCTTTTTACAAAATGCATAAATAGACACAAGTGTGGCTGTGCGTTAAGAAGTTTGCTTCCCAACCACATGGTTGCAGGTTCAGTCCCACAGTGTGACACCTTGGGCGAGTGTCTTCTACTATGGCCTCACGCCAAACAAAGTCTTGGGAGTGGATTTGGTAGATGGAAACTGAAAGAAGCCTGTCATGTATACATATATGTGTGTGTCTTTGTGCCTGTGTTTTCCGCCACCAACACTTGACAACCAGGGTTGGTTTGTTTACATCCCCTGTAACTTAACAGTTCAGCAAAAGACACTGATACAATAAGTACTAGGTTTTAAAAAAAAGAGCATTGGGTCTATTCGTTCAACTAAAACCTCTTCAAGATGGTGCCCCAGCATGGCCACAGTCAAATGACTGAAACAAGTAAAAAGATAAAAAAGATGTGTGTGTGTGTGTGTGTGTGTGTGCATGTGCGTGTGTGTGCATGTGTGTGTGTGTGTGTGTGTATATATATATACATATACTAAACTTACTACCCAGCGTTGCCCAGTATAGTATTCAGGGAATTGTTTGCCAGTTTGTAGAATGGGAATTCACGGTACTTATGCATGTATATATATTTAAACTTACTTCTGCTCTTATTTAATTGGAACTATCCAAACAATAGTAATCAATTTACATGAATAGAAGCCTTTTTTTTTTAACAATTTTTATCCTGAAAATCACCTGTTACTTCTGTTATAAAGTGAAAGAGAGGAGAAAGTGAAAGAGAAGAGAAAGTGAAAGATGTATGAACGTGTATATGAAATGGACTTGTGTGTGCATGTGAGAGAGAGAGAGAGAGAGAGATCCACTTATACATACATGAGAACACACATTCATTCACTCACTCAATCTCTCTCTCTCACACACACATATGCACATACAAAAAAAAATGTATGCATATGTATTGATGTATGTACGTATACATGACAACACACCCCTTCACTCACTCTCACTCTCTCTTTCTCTTTTCTCTCTCTTTCATTCACGTCCATTTCATATACACGTACATACATCTTTCCCTTTCTCCTCTCTTTTCACTTTAAAACCTGATCCGGCAATTTTATACCTCTGTAATTATTTCTATCGAAGGCATCACCTTCACCTTTGTAGCAGTTGACTATGGTGCTACTACGCCAGTCATTGGGTATGATTCCTTCATGAACCACCTAATTTACAATATGGGTGACTAGACCATAACCCACACTGCCTGATATTTTAAGCATCTCAGTGGCGATACCTGATGGGCTGGGGGCTTCCCCTGTCTTCATATCCTTAATTGCTTTATCTACTAAGGTACTGTCGATTTGGATGGCTGGTCCCTCAATTGAGTCAACATTTTGCAAACTATCCTCCTCTCATTCATTCTTTCATAATGGCATTTCCAAGCCTCTTTCTTTGCAGAATCATTAAATGCAAGTGCACCAGCATCCATGCAGACACATTTCTCTCCTGTGACATCAGAATTTTCTCTCATATGCAGTTTTACAATCTGAAACACTTCAAGTCTTTGGTCCTCACATTGCTGAACATAAGCAAACTTCTTCTTTTCTGCTTCTCCCATTGCTACATATACCTGTCTCCTAGCTTCCTTTCTGGCTATCTAATACAGTTCCTTGCTACCCCCACTCTTCCAGGTTTTCCAGACCTGTTTCTTTGCTCTGATGGTTCTGCCTATAGCATCATTCCACCACCACATCACCCAGTTGCAGGTTTGGTCTGTGGCACTCAGCAAGCTGTCCCACAGGAATTCCCAGTTGCCCTCTATGCCACAAGCCTGTAGCTCCTCCTCCCTCTCATCAAATTTCTCAATTAGGATGTCCCTAAATCTCTGACCATACGAAGGGTCCTTAAGCTTCCAAATCCTTCTTTTCCAGACTGGTCTGCTTCTTGGCATTCTTCTGGCCTGGAGTCTAAAGTCACTAATGACTAATCTATGCCAGGGAGACGCATTCTTCACCGGAGAGGGTCTTTGTATTTAGGAGCAACCATGCATCCTGCTGTCTATTGAGAATCTAATCAATCTGGCTAGCACAGTCACCTGATTGGTAGGTTATCAGCTGGCTGGCTGGCTTCCTCAAGTTGGTGTTGCAGATCAATAGGTTATTTGCATCACAGAACTCCAGTAGCCTTGTTCTCTCTTCACTTCGGGAACCAATTCTATGGCCCCCATGTACACCATGGAAGATACCACACTGCCATCTGACATGCCCATTGAAATCCCCAACCACGAAGATGAAATCATTGTCACTTGTCTTTGAGGTAGCCTGCAGAAGAATATCATAAAAGTAGTCCTTCTGTTCATTTGGTAGGCCTGCTTGTGGGGCATAGGCAGAGATAATTATTGCTGTACTATTCTGCAAGACTAGCCTACTTCAGTATTTTATCACACATTCTGACTACCTCTATGACCTTATGCACCCATTTCTCTGCTTATATATGTATGTGTGTGTGTGTTTTGTTTTGTATTGTTTCATAAGAATAAACTAGTTTATTCCACGCCTCAAGAGTCAATCAATACATAACACACACACACACACACACACACACTCCCCATCCCCACCCACCAACTTTTCTTTTGTTGGGATTTTTTCTTTTCTTTGTCCTTTTGGCTCAACTCCATTTTATAATTCAATTCCCTTTTGATTGACATACATACAATTTTATTATTCCTGTTCCATTCTAGCATTCAAGCTCCTACACTCCCTGTTTTTAAAAGGGATGTAGGGGGGGAAGGTAATATTTTCATAACTGTATCTGCCACCCAAGAATGTTATAGGTGGTGGTGGTGGTGGTGGTGGTGGTGTTGGAAGAGGATGGGAAAAAATAATTGAAAATTATGCTTTCAAGTTGTCAGTTAATAAATGCAACTTGACAAGGCTTCAATAGACAAGACACATTCATGTATTTATATATAAAACAACAAACATTACTCAATGCACCAACAGTTACAATGTGCCTCAGTGAAGGAGAGGGGATCCTTTTATGTAGTTACGACATGCTAGACATAACAGCCAAATCACCCTCAAATCAAATTACACCTTATTGTTTGCAAAAAAACAGAAAGATAAATTTCTATAATGTATACCTAGATGTATTTACAGCTGGAAAAAAAGATTGGATGGCCATGGCTGGAGTGCTGTTAACTAGAGGTAAGCTAAAAAAAAAAGAATTGACTTGGGCAAAATAATAAGTGTTAAACCTACAAGGAAACCTCTACTAATTTCCATTGAACTCACACCTCATCTTAAGGGGGAAGAACCTTGGATCATATGGTCCCAGATACCTTTATAATAAAGTTGGGATGATCACAGTTGGAATGTCTTTTGATTATAGGTTTGCTCAATCAGACTTAGCTTAGGGTTAATAAGCACTCGATGAATGAATTTATGGCACTATAATGAAACCATGTTACATTATGCAACCAGAAACAAATGACCTTCACCATTGTGTTTGTCTGTTCATTGTCCTCCTTCCAGTGTTTACAATTATGGAGACCATAACTTTTCTCCACACTGTGTGTGTGTGTGTGTGTGTGTGTGTGTGTGTGTCTGAGTGTGCATGCGTGCGTGTATGTGTTTACACACTGCATTAAACCAATGGCTTCAATGTTCTATGTAGTTATTCCATTTGCTGGAGATAAGAACCAAACCTCGACACTTAAAAAATAGGAAGGACATATTGGACAAGGAGGTCCCTGAGGTAACAAAAAATAATAGCCTGGTCATTGTTGCAGCACTGCTGACCACAAGTCTCTTTGATAAGAACATACCTGGAACTAAATAGCAACAACACCAGGTGAACCCTTTTGGTAGGAACCTGCCTGAGATCACCCCTAGTTCTATGAATTAAAACTTTCTATCAAAATAGCAAGTGTTAAAATGAAGCAATTCCAGCATGTAATACACACATATTAACCATTCAAAAACACACAAAGACTGTTAAATTCAATTAAATATTCATTATTTGGTGTCGACATTTTTATTGCACAACCGCAACATGGTCACTGACAGGATTGCAACCAGAGTGCAGTTCAATAACAAATGTTTGAAGTGAACTTAAGAGTCTTTGTATGTTTTTAAATGGGTAATAATGTATTCTCCATGCTACAGTTGCTTCTATTTTTATAATGAAAAATATCTAATTATAGTCATATTAACCATCAACATTTAACATTTTATGGAAGACAGCTCATAGTTTTATATAAAATACCCAAAACCAGCTTAATAGCAACAAAAGGATTTTACTAAATTGTTACTAAATTACTGGGAGATTTTTCTTTTCTTGTTTTTTTTAATTAATCTGAATAATGATGATGATGGTGGTGGTGGTGGTGGTGGTGGTGAAATACACACACACACAGAGGTAGGGTGTATTTTGTTAGAAATATGACAAATATTTTTGTTAGAAATAAAATGACAAAAAAAAATGCTTATTTAAAACAATGATAGGATGATAATAGCGTAAATGCTTTTAATTAAAAGCCTGGTCTACCAGGGACTGATTCAGGGATGAAACAACAACAATAACAATAATAATATGTAATATTACGAAATACAAAAGAAAAAGCAACAATTTCTTGTGTGTAATACCTGCAAATGTGATGTGGTGGACAAATCAGAAAATGAAGATGAAGTATATGAGAAAGTTTGTGTTAGAAGTCATTCGTCAAAAAGGTGCAGAGCAGGTAACAGTGCATAACCAGAGTAGCCAGGTGTCATTGAACTGCAGCCGTGCTGAAAGAAACAAAAGGTGAGGTGAGAAGTGTAAGTAGGTACCAAGGGCTGCGAGGTTATGTGGAAGCATTTGGTCAACAGAAATAAACACTACATGTTCAGTGAAATCATACAAAACAAAAATAAATACAACGTAATCAAGCACAGGTGAAGCTGCCAGGTAAAGAAGCTGGCTTCCCAGCCATGTGGTTTTGGGTTCAGTCCTACTGCATGGCATCTTGAGCAAGTGGCTTCTATTGATGCCTTCTCCTGGGGCTGACCAAAGCCCTATGGGTGAATGTGGTAGACTGGTACTGAAAGAAGAATGTTGCTCTGTGTGTGTGTGTATGTGTGTGTGTGTGTGTGCGCGCTCACTTGCACATGCATGCATGCACTCACATGCATTCGTATGTGTTTATGTGCAGCATGCACATGTGCATTTGTGTGTGTGTATGTGTTTTTGTCTTGACATCATGTGTGTGATGGTTGTAAAAGAACATCCCTGCCATACTAGCAATGTTGTCCATTGGGGAAACATTACGTTCCTTGGAGACGCGTTGAGGATTGGTGACAAGGAAAGTATCTTAGCCGCAGGAAATCTAACACCACAAAATTCCATTTGACCTATGCATGTAAGAGTGGATATCAAATAATGATCATGACGATTGATGGTGATGATGATGATGGTGATGATGATGAGTGATGGTGATGATGAGTGATGGTGATGATGAGTGATGGTGATGATGATGATGGTCAAGGTGATGATTGATGAAATTCAACAAAATCATACAAACAGAAATAAAGACACGTCAACGACTTTATGTTTCCTTTTCTTTCTATTTTATTGCGGCAATAAATTATCTTTGTTATTACACTCTCTGGTAATAATGCAGACTTATTTTTAGTCTTTAAACAACATTGCCTCTCCAACATGTTTCTTTGTCATTTGAGAGTCTGTAACAGTTTCAATGAGCAACAACACTGCTGCTGCCGCCACCCCCGCCACCGCCGATTTCAATGATATGATTGCTTTATTTTTAGAATGACATTGTAGGATAGATGTGAGAGGTTGCATCTGGCTGGTTTGGACACAAAACAGGCAGAATATTTGGTCCAGGCCAGATGTAGCTGGTTTGAATGCTAAACGGCTAAACCTTTAGCATTTAAACCAGTCACATCAGGCCCAAAGATTTTGTTAATAAAAAAAAAATTCAATGATTGAGCTGAGGGTAGGGTAGTTTACATGTTTTCATTTCTACATACCAAAAATTGTTTGGCGAACCAGTTTTGGCCTACTTTCACCATAATTACATAGTAATAAGAGTCATTGCCAACCATTAAAAGCACACAATTATATCCACTTGTTGATGACTGTTTTGTAATCATTGTTATTATCACTTCTGCTGCTACCACTACTACTACTACTACTGCTGTTTCCATTTCACTTGCTCCAGTTAATTCTCTAAGAGCAGATAACAACCTGTTATCAAGGATTTCACAGGGTCTCTTTCCACGATACTTAACATCATGGCACTAATCTCAAAATTCTCACTCTCCTCAATAAAGCAATTTTCTGAACATGTTCTAACCTCGTGTCAATCTCAATTTCTCCAACCTGGTTTCTAATGTTCCCCTTGGAAACGAAACTCGGCTTGCGAAGACCTATTAGGGCAAGCGAAAGTGAAACCGTCAATGGCACTTGTGCCGGATGGCACATGTAAAGACATTGGAGCAAGATCGTTGCCAGTGCCGCCAAACTGGCTCTTGTGCAGGTGGCACGTAATATACACCATTTTGAGCATGGCCGTTGCCAGTACTGCGTGACTGGCCTTCGTGCCAGTGGCATGTAAAAGCACCCACTACACTCTTGGAGTGGTTAACGTTAGGAAGGGCATTCAGCTGTAGTAACTCTACCAAATCAGATTGGAGCCCGGTGTAGCCATCTAGTTTCACCAGTCCTCAGTCAAATCGTCCAACCCATGCTAGCATGGAAAGCGGACATTAAACGACGATGATGAAGATGATGATTATTATTATTATTAAAGTGGTGAGCTGGCAAAATTGATAACAGGCCGGGTAGAATACTTAGTGGTATTCCGCCTGTTGTTACGTTCTGAATTCAAGTTCTACCAAGGTCAACTTCGCCTTTCATCCTTTTGGGGTTGATGAAATTAAGTACCAGTGAAACACTGGGGGTCAATGTAATCGACTAGCCCCCTCCCCCAAATTTCAGGCCATGCGCCTTTACTAGAAAGGATTATTATTATTATTATTATTAAGGCAGCAAGCTGGCAGAATCGGTAGCACACCAGACAAAAGGCTTAGCAGCATTTCATTAATCCTTACATTCTGAGTTCTTGTTGTTGTTATTATTATTATTATTGTTATTATTATTATTATTATTATTATTATCATCATCCTTATTATTATTATTATTATTATTATTATCATCATCCTTATTATTATTATTATTATTATTATCATCATCCTTATTATTATTATTATTATTATTATTATCATCATCCTTATTATTATTATTATTATTATCATCATCCTTATTATTATTATTATTATTATTATCATCATCCTTATTATTATTATTATTATTATTATTAGTATTATCATCATCCTTATTATTATTATTATTATTATTATCATCATCCTTATTATTATTATTATTATTATTATTATTATTATTATTATCATCATCCTTATTATTATTATTATTATTATTATCATCATCATCCTTATTATTATTATTATTATTATTATTATTATTATCATCATCCTTATTATTATTATTATTATTATTATTATTATTATCATCATCCTTATTATTATTATTATTATCATCATCCTTATTATTATTATTATTATTATTATCATCATCCTTATTATTATTATTATTATTATCATCATCCTTATTATTATTATTATTATTATTATTATTATCATCATCATCCTTATTATTATTATTATTATTATTATCATCATCCTTATTATTATTATTATTATTATTATTATTATCATCATCCTTATTATTATTATTATTATTATTATTATTATCATCATCCTTATTATTATTATTATTATTATCATCATCCTTATTATTATTATTATTATTATTATTATCATCCTTATTATTCACCCAAGCCAGCATGGAAGGCAGATGTTGTAGGATGATTATGATTATTGTTATTATTATGAAACAATAAAACAAAAATTGAAGCTAGCTGTGTTTTCACTAATTCTAACAGAAAGCAATTTGTCATGGCTTCAACACTCTGATCAAACAAGTACAGACATGGAAATGCCTAACAAACACCCTCCTACACAACCATGCCCCTCTCTCCTGTAGGTTATTAATAACTGCACTCAGTCTAATTGCTATTTATGTCACAGATTCGTAATTTATACCTCTCCAATGATTGCCTTCGTTAACTTAACACAAAAGAAATTTCACACATTCATCATACTGTCTACTTCTCAATTAACAACAATAATTTGTTTGTTTTTGGTTTTCAACCCTAGGTCAACCTTAATTGAGAAGAGCTATAACCATCCCATCTATTTTTTTATTGTTTCTTTTTTTCAGACATTATCTATCACATCCAATATGTCATTTCTTTTTTAATACCATAGTGAGATTAGGCTACTATTTCCAGCAGATCAAACAATAATGTAGAAGCTCCCTTGATGGTTCACATTGATTACTAATTGAAGCAGTTTTTCTTTTTCTTTTTTTTACTCTTGGTCAATTCTGGTCAAAGAGATCTATGAGCAAGACCCATTTCAGCTGCAACCATCCAGTTATATTTATTTTTACAGAATTACAGCTGTTTTCAACTTATGTTTTACATAATGGGTTATATAAAACATAAAGTAGAGCCCTTCACAAGAAAATAGAACCCTTTTCTAAGAGTCTCGGTGATTTATTGTATGCTGTGTACAGAATACTTAATTCTGTGCCAATCTGGACGATGAAAAGAGGGGATAAAATGCCTTCCAGAATCATATAGACTCAGAGGGCCAGTTTCCCAGTTTCTGTGGTGCATATATTTTTTTCCCCTGGATAGGATGCCAGTCCCTCTCAGGATTACTCACCTTTGCCAGATGAGTGGACTGGAGCAATGTGAAATGAAGTGCTTTGCTCAAGAACACAATGCATCGCCTGGTCCAGAAATAATCAAAACTACAATCCTGAATCCAATACCCTAATCACTAAACCAAATGCCTATCCCAAACATGTTCATAAGTTTGCCCTCAACATCTAAGCTTGTTTTGAAACCCTTAGTTAGCCCCTGTTTCATTCATTCTGAGTAACATAAAGCTTTCCTTTCACAAATCCCAAGTTACCTTGGTGATTGAAAGAAACTGAGAATGTGTATTATATATATTGCATGTACACCTGAGAAATATGTCTTGTGCATCAGGTGCAATACAAAGGACATATAAAGGGCAGGCAAAAGGTTACAGTCTCAATGATTTTTTGATACATTACATCATCATCATTGTTTCCATGTCTGCTTTTCCATGCTGGTATGAGTTGAAAGAAAGCTTACTGAGGCACTATTTTATAGTCGGATGCTCTTCTGGTCACCAACCTTTAACTGTTTGTCAATTAAGGAGTTTATATTCCACCAGTTTTCTTTAAATCAAAACCACAGAGCTACAGGACCAATTCTTTCACAGGGGATGTAAACACAACATCACCATTTGCTTAGCCAGTGTCTTTACAGTATTCTACAAAATGTCTATGTATCTAATTTCAAAAACACACACCAAAATATCGTGACATTTAATTAAGTCAAACCTAGTTTTTCACCACAAAGTATAGCACACATAAAAGCCATCTAGTGTAAAGGTTAAGTTTATTTATTTTCATTAATCCCCTCCTCCAATTCAATGGTCACCTTTTCAAAACTCAAAATTAATTTCTGTGTTAATTATTGCAATTTGAGCAAAATTCTTCACTGCTTGTTTTTTGTTTTTTTTTCTTAGGCATTTAAATGTAGAAAGCAATTGATTGAGTAATATTTTGCAAAAGCTTTGAATGCTCCTTGTTTCATAATGCCACAAATACCAGCTGTGTGGTAAGAAGTTTGCTTCCCAACCACATGGTTGCGGGTTCAGTCCCACTTAGTGGCACTTTGGGCAAGTGTCTTCTACTAAAGCCTCAGGTTGACCAAAGCCTTGTGAGTGAATTGGGTGCATGGAAACTGAAAGCAATCCATTATCATATAAATATATATATATATATATAAAAACGTGTGTGTGTGTGTGTGTTTGTGTGTGGAACTGTCTCACTGCCTTAATGTTCTTGTCTACTACTGGCATAAGGCCAGCAAGTTTGGGGGAGGGGGTACATCGACCCCATTGCTTGACTAGTACTTTATGTTATTGACCCCAAAAGGATGAAAGGCAAAGTCCAGCCTGTGGCTTGATCCTTTTTATCGTAAAATCTCGACAATCTGCTGCACAAATTCAATCCTGCCATTCCCTCACTAACTGCTAACAACTTCAGTATTGATTAGTTATAACAAAGCAACCTTTATTTTCCTTTCTTGATAATAGAGAAGAGAGAAACTTTACACTACACCATTTGCAAACACACACCAAAACATTCGTACAACACATTTTGCCACGAAGAAATTTACATATGTATCTTTTACCGTTTATCTTTCACTTGTTTCAGTTATTAGACTGCGGCCATACTGGGGCACCGCCTTGGAGAATTTTCAATCAAATGAATCAAACCCACAACTTTTTTTTCTTTTTAAGCCTGCTAGTTATTCCATCCACCTCTTTTGCCAAACTGCTAAGTTACAGGGATGTAAACACGCCAATACCAGTTGTCAGGTGGTGGTGGTGGTGGTGGTGGTGGAGAAACAAACACAGACACAATGCTGCCGAGGTCGACTTTGCCTTTCATCCATTCAGGGTCAATTAAATAAGAACCAGTTACACACTGGGGTCAGTGTAATGAACTTAATCCCTTCCCTCAAATTCCAGGCCTTGTGCCTACAGCAGAAAGGATTATCATTATTATTACTATCACTATTAAACAAATACTCTTTCCAGCTGGATACCCTTTCTTCCATTAACTAATTAATCAACAATGAAAAACAGAAAAAAACTCGTTTTTACTACGCACACCTTAAATAGACAAGTTCAATAAATAGAACAATACAATGATCATTTACATGAATCAATGATCCTTTACAGACGAAGATGTTTCTTTTGTGTGTTTTATCTACAAGGAACTTATATAGTTACATTTACTATGCAAAATGTAAATACGGCAGCTGTTTCATCTCTCATGAAGTGGTTATTAGTGGAAAGATAGCATCAGCTCATAAACCATGTTTTCCCAGTCATATGGACATTCATATGCGCAGGCATGGCTGTGTGGTTAAAGAGATCCCTTTCCAACCATGTGGGATTAAAGTTCAGTCCCACTGTGCAGCACCTTAGGCAAGTACCTTTTACTGTAGTCTCAGGCCAACCAATGTCTTGTGAGTGTGTAAGTTCATTTGGTACACAGAAACTGTGTGGAAGCCAGCCAGCCTTGCATACATGGGCACATGCACCCAGACACATGGCTGACTTCTGCCATAATGAATTCCATCTGACCCAAACAACCATGAAAAAGTGGATCTTAAAACGATGATGAATAAAGTAAAACCGACTCTACCAGTTTGTTTCTGTTTTGAATGAAACAAACACTTGTATACTTTTTCCCATCCACTGCAACACACAAATCTCAGATCAAATTTCCTGTCAAACAAGTCTAAACTGACAACACTGAACGCTTGTTGATCTGATCTGTTTATTTAATAGACCTAAAAAGAAATATGGTTTGTTTTTTTCTCTGTTAAAGAACAGATGTTCAAAGCTGGGTCAAACAATAGCAAACACAAAATGTCAACAAAATAGCCAATACAGTACCGTTCAACCTGCTAGAAACAACAGCTAAATCACTTACATCAGATAGAACCATCTTAAAACAAGGACACATGAAATGGTGTAGACCAGCAGTTCTCAACCATTTTTTACCTATGGACCCCTCTGGTTCCCATTTTACTTGGGTGGACCCTAACAACCATTCCATATTTAAGAAATCCTATTATATTTTGATAATTAAATATTATTAAAAAAATTGTATTAATAAGATTGTTAAAATACTTTGTGCATTGTAGAAGTATTACCAGTTTATTGGAGATAAATTTTAACAAAATCCTACATGGAACCCTAAAGGCCATATGGACCCTGGTTGAGAAACACTGGTGTAGAATATTACTGAATCACCAGTACAGTGTCACTCAACATGCTAGAAACAACAGCTAAACCTCCCTTGCATCAGACAGAACCATCTAAAAAAGTGCAAGGAGATGTAAAATAGTGTAGACTACAGCTGAATAACAAAAAGAGGAAGAAAAAAAGAAACAAGAAAACTAGATAGACAGATCTATTTAATGGCTGAGTTCACCTGAGTTGACTCTTTAATAGACTTCAATAGCTAAAGATATTTCAAATGATAAACACACACACACATGGATATACATGTACACATGAATACACACACACATACGATGGGTACCAGCAATTTCTATCTGCCAAATTTCATGGTCAACCCAAGACTATGGAGGACCATATGATTGAGACGTGAACTTTTTAACCACATGGGCATGTCTGCAATCACTCCTACACACACACATACATGTAGTATACTGGTGTGTGTGTGTGTGTGTGTGTGTGTGTGTATATATATATAGTTGAAATTTACAGAAAAACAAAAGATGAAGACAGGTGTATAAACAACAAGCAGGTGTATTAGTTTAATGCTCGGGAAGGTGAGAAAATCTTTTACGTTTCGGCTGCTCTTCAACAGAAAAGAACACAAGGAAATAAACAGAGGAATAAAAGATATATATATATATATATATACACACACACACACACATATATATATATATATATATATATATATATATATACATATATATATAAGTAAAGTAAAGTTTTGGATGGTTTGACAGAAGCTGCCAAGTCAAAGGATAACACCAAGGTCCACTGTCTGCTTTGGCATAGATTCTATGGCTGGATGCCCTTGCCAGCTCTGGTCAAACCATCCAATCCATGTCAAACAGACATTAAAAGATGATGATGATAATATATATTTAATCCATAAATGTTAGTTCAATAGAATTCCTTTTTGTTTTGTCTATAGCTATTCAGATAACCAGAGGCTGAAGCAATTTATTAATTTGTCACACAAACAATTATAGATTAAATGTTGACTCATTCTCAGAAGTGTCTATGCGTTCTTTATTCTAAGTGGTCGGACATAGCTTTTTTGAACTTGTGTGCATGTGTGAATGTCCTTTTGTCTGCCTCAACAAATGCCATTTGGCTCATGTAAACATGGAAACCAAACACTGATGATGTTTTCGAGGAAAATAGGAAACAAGTGATACCACTTGTATGACAGGGATGCTCATTCACAATTGTTACATGATGTCAAGACAAGTGCACACACACACACACACACACATACATACACGCACACACAATTGTCTTCTTTCAGTTTCTGTCTAACACATCCACTCAGAAGTCTTTGGTTGACCCATGGCTATACTAAAAGACACTTGCTCAAAATGCCACAGAGTGGGACTGAACTCAAAACCATGTGAGTGGGAAGCAAACTTCTTAACCACACAATTATACCTGCATAAAAAGAAAAAAAAACCTTTAGACTATTAATCAAAGTAGGCTTCAGTAGAGACTATGCTATGTTGATGAGGCTGATTAAGACAGGAGCATGTCCTTAGTTGTTTCTCTTGATGGCAAACAAAGATCAGATTTCCCATCACCACCGCCCAATGCATGTAAATTTATTTTGTGAAATTATTTCTTAATTTTTGACATTCATCTCCCCTTTTTCTTTAAGGGTTGCAAACAAAAATAAAAACAATTTGAGTTACTTTCTCTGACTTCCAAGGAAATGTTACTTAACTGAGACATTTTGATCTACGTTCAGCACAGCACACCAAGACATACTTGATTTATGATATGATATTTATTTCTTTATTGCATACAGGGGGCTAAACATAGAGGGGACAAACAAGGACAGACAGAGAGATTAAGTCGATTACATCGACCCCAGTGCATAACCGGTACTTATTTAATTGGCCCCGATTCTGCCAACTTGCTGCCTTATGATATAATATTCTTTTCTACTCTAGGCACAAGGCCCGAAATTTTTGTGAAGGGTGGAGGCCAGTCAATTAGATCAACCCTAGTATGCAACTAGTATTTAATTTATCGATCCCAAAAGGATGAAAGGCAAAGTCAACCTTGGTGGAATTTGAACTCAGAACATAAAGATAGACAAAATACTACTAAGCATGTCGCCTGGCTGGTAATGTTTCTTATTTCTTTACTACCCAAAAGGGGCTACACACAGAGGGGACAAACAAGGACAGACAAATGGATTAAGTCAATTATATCGACCCCAGTGCATAACTGGTACTTATTTAATCGACCCCGAAAGGATGAAAGGCAAAGTCGACCTCGGCGGAATTTGAACTCAGAACGTGGCGGCAGATGAAATACTGCTAAGCATTTCGCTCGGCATGCTAACGTTTCTGCCAGCTCGCCACCTTATGATATAATATTACTGATCTAAATTGGTTCTGACTTCATTGTATCCTGTTTGTTGAAGTATATCTCAGATGTTGATTATGTATTAAGAATTGTCTCACGCTTAGCACATGACTAGGTCATCTAGATCAATCAATCAACAGATCAATGAGTTTGCAAAACAAACAAAATAAGAAATTACAATAACTAAAGGTCAGATGGTATTACTTAAGAAATCATTAACTAGATACGTTAATTTTTAACATAAACAACAATATACATTTGAATAAAAGGGAACAACTGACCTAAGTACGAGCTGGTATTTAATTTTATTAATCAGAGCAAGATCAAAAGGTACAGATGTCTTTGGATAGATCTGGTCAGAACAAACAGGTAGGTGGGGGGTGGGGGTTATGAAATTGTTATCTACAAAAATATACATTGCATATACAGTGGTTTTGCCAAACCGCTAAGTTATGGGGACATAAACACACCAACACCAGTTCTCAACCAGTGATGGGGGGACAAATACAGACACAAAGACACACACACACATATATGACAGGCTTCTTTCAATTTCCATCTACCAAATCCACTCACAAGGATCTGGTTGACCCGAGGCTATAGTAGAAGACATTTGCCTAAGGTCCTACAGTGGGACTGAACCCAGAACTATGTGGTTGGAAAGCAAGCTTTTTACCACTTGTGTTGTAAGAAGCTTACCACACATATATTTATATATGCTAAAGATAACCCCCAGAAGGTGCTTCTTTCCTACACACCAAAATGGATGGAGCTTTAGCTGGTAAGAACTGATGTCATCAGATGGTATCCAACAATCATCAGCTATCTCAACCTTGAACTATAACACCATCCTGTTGATGGGTCAGCAGAGGTGGCCAAATCACTGCTCATCATCTCCTGTACCACAACTATGATTTCACTCAGCTTTGTGGGTCTTCTACTCAGGCACAGCCTATTGCCAAGGGTCTCAGCCATTTGTCATTGCCTCCCTGAGGCCCAACGCTCAAAAGGTGCTTTTTATGAACCACCGGCATCAACCACATTGCCTCCATGTGCAATGATGCATATAGTTGTATGTGTACTTGTATGAGTCGTGATGTATGTGTACCAGTGTATATACTGGTATACGTATAGTGCTACAAGGGTCAGTAGTGGTAATTGCATAGTCATACTTTACACCAGTGCTACTCAATGTGGTGGTCTGCGGACTGGTGCCAGTCTGTGAGCCATCAGCTGCCAGTAAGTGGCAAGTTTCCAGAAAAGAAAGAAACATTATAAAATGCATATAAAATGCTTGTGTAATATTGTATTATTTGTTTACAAAATAAATATAAGATAATAAAAATTGTCAACTTTTATTTTGTTTATTATATATATTGTTTCTGGTATAAATTAATATTACTAAGAAATATTACTGGTCCCTGGCTCGCTGGAAAAAAAAGAAAACTGCCAGTACACCACATCAGATAATTTGAGAAGCACTGCTTTACACAACTATATAAGCTGGTACACATACACGACTATGCACAGCACCATATGATTTCAAACTGCATCTGATAGTAGGGTCCTGGTTCAAGAATTCTAGGGTGTTTAGGAGTGTAGGACCACCTCTTAGCTGCTGTTGATCCTAGGTGCACTGTGACCTGGAGAAAGAGCACTTGTCAAAGTCTCAGCTATTGGTTAATTAGCATGTTAGGGCTTGCCTACCTATGCATGTGAAGACTGGGTCCGGCTGACTCTCCAGAAGACATTTTCATGATTCAACAGAGAGGAAGGCAGCTTTAGCAATGCACTGTAGAATGCAGAGAGCAAGATGAGACAAGTAAGACATCTTGGTCATCCACTGCGTCTGTCTCCATCCCCAGTTGTCTTGACCTGGTCCTGCCGCTGGATTGAGGGTGGTTATGGTCAAGAGAATGAGGTTTGATGCATGCAACTCTTCCTCATTTTAAACAAAGTCACTACACAAGTCCATCAACCATCCCCAAGGATGACTAAATGGTCTGCCTCGTTGCTCTGATGGAGGAACATGATACTTGTACATGTGTAGTTGTGGGTAATGGTGTATGTGTAGATGCGTGTGTACTTGTCAATATGTAAATGTGTATGTAGAAGTGTTCGTGGAGCAGTCTGTGAGTGTATTACAGTGTATGTATAGTAATAGTTGTACAGTGGAGTGTGTGTGTGTGTGGAGCTAATGATGTTTGAACAACAACGATTAACAGCGTGAGCGCGTGTATGTGTGTGTGTTTTATACAGTCTCTATACTTGCGTATATAGTGCTCTGTGTCTAGTAGGTAGTGTAGTGAAATGTGTGTATTTGCGTAAATAAAGGTGTATGTATATATATGTGTGTGTGTGTGTGTGTGTGTGTGTGTGTGTGTGTGTGTGTATAGGGGCCTGAGACGCCATTGTCTACCTACACGGACAAGGACTATCTGTCACGATGGCTGCCAAACGCACCCATAGAATAAAATAAAACATCGGTGATGCCTATCTAACTTAACTAGGTTTTTACCATCTTTGGTTACAGCAGGTAACCCTCGTACGTACATTAAGCAGCAAACGAAAGACTGAAGTAATCTAGTCAGTAAACGGAACATAGATGAAGGAAGCTGTTCCCCATCTCTGACAGATCACCCCCAACCCACCCCGACTTGCCAGATATATCGACACTGACCTCAATACCACTATGCGTGACTAAACACGGACACGGGTGAAACACTTTCCATCAATGGTCTCTGGAGCTGATGTAGGGATAGCTAACACCTAAAATATATATCATATATGAATTATATTACAGACAAGCGATATATAGTATGTAATTATTATTACTGTTACGCGTCTAGGCAATCCTTCGGTATTAGTAATCGACGTCATTCAACCACACAACGTTCTTCAAGACATAAAGAGACTAGGCTGAAAAAGAGGATGGATGACGTCCACCACCATTACCATCATCGTGTGTCTTTAGTAGATGTGTATATTCAGCGGCGGAGTTTCTATACTTGCTACATTTCTTCTGGCTCTTCATGTTCCGAGTTCAAATCCCGCCGACGTCCACTTTGCCTTTCATCCCTTTGAAGTCGAGAAAATAAAATACCAGACAAGTACCGAGATCGATAGTATCGACTAATCCCCTTCACCCTCAAAATTGCTAGCGTTGTGTCTAAATTACAAGCCATTAGAGGTTAACGGTCGATAGAATCGATAAAGGTTCGGATAAAATGTCTTGGATATTTATTGATTCAAATCCCTTACATATTGAGGTTTACCCTAAATTCTCCGGGGACCGGTAAAATAAAGTTCCAGTCGATACAATCGATTTTATGTTAGGCACAGACGTGGTTATAAGGTTCAGAAGCTTGCTTCCCAACTATGTGGTTTTGAGTTCAGTCACACTGTGTGGAACCTTGGCCAAGTGCCTTCTACTATAGCCCCAAAACGACCAAAACCCGTCGGGGGGGGGGGGGCCTCGCTTGACAAACGATGTTGGTTTGTTTTCTCGAGGCTTTAAAAAACTTAGGTACTGGGATCGGTTTGTTCGACTAAAACCCTCCAACGCGGTGCCCCAGCCTGGCCGCAGTGGAGTGATTGAAACGGGTAAAAGATAAAAAGAAACTTGTGTATGTATGTGTTTAGTATACCTGAACACTGTACACAATAAGCTCACCATTATCATTAATCATTACTATTATGTATTTCTCCACACAAAATTCTTGGCACCGATTGCGGCCGAGGTTTACACACCATTATTATAATGTAAATCTTTCGAATGACAAATACTAACCGCAATGGTTTCAGAGCTTTTTTTAGGTTTCATTAAGGGAAACAAAAATAATTAAGAATAAAACATTTCTTAGCACGCATGGAAATACAACATAAAAATCGAAGATTATTTTTAATAAATAAATAATACATTTGGTATTCCATCAAGGTCTGTCTCTGGAAATATTCCATGAGATACTTAAATCATCGATTATTTTTTTTATTCTCTCTATCTCGTTGTGATACCAAAAATATTCTTTTAAGAGATGGGGCCCTTATAGTAATTAAGCGGGGTCAAATAATTCTATATTTATTTCTGGCAGCTAGTAAATCGCAATTAGAACTATCGAATCAATAAGGAAATATATCTTTACAATTACATGGTAAAAAAAAATGTGCCATTTTCCCATCCATCCATCCATCTCTTCGGGAAATAAAAGCTGTAAAGGGGCCAACACAAAATTACTCCAGCTGCCTCAAATAGCAACCAAATTCCTTCGATTTAATTCCCAATGAAGGGAAGGATACATTGGTTAAAATCGTCAGACACACTCTGAAGGGATTGTCATGGCTGGAATACTACTGAAGGATGAAGGCAAACCAGGAAAAATTACTATTTACTTCTACAACAAAACATCGACAATTGCTTGAAGTATGTGTGTATACATACATACATACATATACATACATACATACACATATATACATACATACATACAGACAATATGAGTTATATAATATATATATATATATATATATATATATATATGAGTTATATATATATATATATATATATATATATATGAGTTATATATATATATATATATATATATATATATATGAGTATCTTGTGTGTACAAATAGATGCACGACTGCAACTGCTAAGTTTAGAGCTCCACGTAGATTGTCATTGTCCGGTCTGCTTCCAGGATAATGATTAAGTTTTGTAGTATTACTAGTTATGAAATAGAGAGCAAATGTATAGAAATTGCGGTAAGCAAAAGTTTATATCGTTAGTTCCTACGAACACTTCACCATTATAGTTGCTTCGAACCATGCATTGGATGTTCCAAGTGCATTTGGATGCTTAACCAGAACGGATCATCGGGGGGAAACTTTATTACATTTAATTACAGAGAACTAATATATGTGCGTGCGTGTGTGTGCGTGTGTGTGTGTGCGTGTGCGCGCGCTTTAGTTCTTTGACACACACATATATATATATATATATATATATATATATATATATATATATATATATATGTAGTTCTGGAAGACTGAACTGTGGTTAGTACAGGTCAAAATATATAATTTAGAAAATACTGTCAGCAAAACAACGATTTCTAGAAATAATAATAAAAAAAAAACAGATGTATTTTATAGACAAGAGTTATTTCGCGATTCCTTGTTGTTATTGAGACACAGAGATCCGGGCTTTTGCGTAATGTTACACTAATATAACCATTATATTTACATACATATATGTGTATACGTGTGAATCTAACGCATCCTAGATTGCCTTGATAACATTGTGTTAGCATATAATTTCGGATATAAAAATTTGACTGTTATTTTATACCATTTTTTTAATGTATCTAAATATGTTGGCACAAAAGAAACAAACGATCGTCGGTGATCTATGGTGTTATCATCAATTAAAGATGTGATTGTCGCCATCCTTGTTCTTGTTGCCTTTATATAGACAGACAAATAGACAGATAGAAAGATAGATTTGGCCGGTTTATTTCTTAAGGGCATTATTTATATACTCTACTGCTCTATAACTTAGAGTGTGCTTCTCTTTTGGATTTATCATTTACTGACGATATATATATATATATATATATATATATATATATATATATATATATATATATACTTGTATTTATAGATCTATACCAAAATTTAGTAAAAATATTGTATCTGTTATCAACATAGCAAAATTCTTACATGTAAGGTTGTTAATCGTACAATTTTGTGTGCATACATATATATATATATATATATATATATATATATATATATATATGCGGGCGCGCACGGAACGAAAGAGCTAAGCAGTGGAGTGTATAAATAAAGACTTGTTACCATTTCAAATTTGCTTGAGGTGTATTCGATTCCAAAGAAAGCCATCCGTTTACATGTGTAATCAAAGACATATGTGATATCATCTAATAGTATATATAACGGTTTATATATATATATATATATATATATATATATATATATATATATACATATATATATATATATATACACAGGCACGTTTTTATCTGTAATCAAAACAGATATAAGTGCTATCCGACAGTACATATAATCGTTTTCATATGTGTGTGTACGTGTGTAGTCATTTCATGGAAATTAATGATTCTACGATTTACCTTTTTATTTACTTTTTGGGGGAGTTTGGGTCTTTTTTTTTGTTTGTTTTTTACATATTTGATTTTGAAAACCTGAACTGCTTCTATTTAGTTTACTCCACCACAATATAAAAAACAACTTCCCAACCACGATATATCAAAATAAAAAAAAAGAGAATCAAATGTATTTTGTCGTGTATATTTTACCTGAATATCATTGTGGGTTAATTTCGAAGATCTGCCAGATATTTGTCCCAAGAGCTGTTGGTTGGTGTTAGCAGCAACAGAGGATCCATCCTTTCCCCTTGGACACATCATTACTTCTGCAGGTAAGCATGGGAACAACAACAAACTTCCACGTGACTTCCGTTGTTGAGCTTTAATAAATTTAAATATCTTCACGCTATCATCTGTTTCACCCAACAATTCTTTCCTTTGTATATATAAATATTAATTTTTCCACATTTTTTTCAGTTTATTAACCTTAGCAAAATAACGTAGCTTTAAAATCTCTTCTCGTTTTTCGTCCGGCATTTGTTCTGTGTTCTCGATTTTTGGTTATTATAGCTGTATTTCTTCACCTGACAATACTGCTTTCTGCCATCTCTCTTACCCTTTTACGACGCTTTGTAATGCACCATAAGTTTGTTGTGAGTGTGTGTGTCTAGACAAATATATATATATATATATATATATATATGTATGTGTGTGTATTATAGTTCCATTCGTATATCAGAGGCCTTATAGAGGAAATATGGTTCTTATAGCCTTTTGTGTACGCACCTTCTATCCACAATTCGATTTGTCAGCAATCCTTCGTTACTAGTAGACGACGCCGATCACCCACACAAGTTTCCCTTATGACATAGATAAAGAGGTTAGGCTAAACAAGAGCGTGAATGGCGTCGTCTACTAATACCGAAGGATTGGCGGTTTGACTTCCCAATTATCATGTCTTTGTAGAAGGTGTCCGCTGTTGTTTTAGTTCTGCATAGTCTGTCTTCAGTCACTGTTTGATTTCAAGGTTATATGCAGCGGCCTTAGTCAAAGTTAAGGTTACATGCGGTGAGGCGAGCTGCCAATGGTGACAAGAACTTCGTGGTTAGTGACCCAGTCATTCCAAACGTCACAGGCTGGAAAATATAGTTCACTGCCAGGTCCCGATACTTTAGGGTTTTGTTCCATTTGGCTACAGTAGCAATGACTGTCCCATTTACCGCAGCATCCAGGATGTGGGAGGGAGCAAAAGAGTCACTGACTGTGGTACCCCAGATGAAGCACCTACCTCTAACCTGGAGACATAGAGCAAGACCTTCTGGTCTCTTTCCATCACTTCTACGCTATTAAGCGTGAAGTTGTAATAAAAGAAGCAGTTTAATAAAAAAAAAAAGTTGTATTAAATACAAAACATTATTGGAAAATATATTCTAAGTACCGTATTAATGTATATGTCATACTATTTTATATTTGAGTTTAACTGGAAAAAACTATCAACAGGAAAAAAAATTTGCAAAACAAAGACACACTATGTGGTAGTACGACACCACCAGATGACGCCAGTTGGCAGACTGATGCCTGGGGGTTACATAAAGTGGTTTCTAGCAGCAGAAGCCTGAACAACAATGGGCTTGTCCCACAGAGAATGTCTCCAGTTACTTTTGGGTACCCCCTCATATTTGCTTGGCCATTAGTTATTTGAAAAATAAGAAACTGCCAAATCTTGGAGAAGATTTTTCCTTGATTTGCTTGTCAAATGCTGAGATGTGTTCTGCTTGAATGCCACCAGAGCTCAGCAATTGCTTTGGCCTACTTGGCAAAAGGTGTGATGTCTATCCTCTATGGTGATCTCAAACCACTGCAAAGATGTTAACTTGTGAAAAGGGTGCAAATTTCAAGTATATCTAGGGATGATGGGACTATCTTGGGATGATTGGACTATCTTGAGATGATGGGACTGTAAGGGACGACCGTGCGAACTCAAAAAGGAGAAATGGTGACGAATGGAAAAACAGAGGACTCCTTTTATTTAAACGCGTCACACGGTCGAACACACAATAATATATATCAATAATGATATATATGATATGTTATACGACGATAACATAGATGACCAGTAATGAAAGACCACAACCGTATTAGATGAATAACAGAGATATTTATCGTAGCGTTAAAGATGTATGTCTGTGTGAGAGTGTGAATGCGACATATAAGAACATAATCAAAGACAGGCCGTCATACAAAGAAAAGTGTGTATGTGAGTGATACATGTGTGTATGAGAAATATTACAGCAGAGAAAAAGAGAGTCAATAACACGTGAGCATTATATACCAGTTCTTGTGTACACTATAGGAAAAGTTCTGTATGTGAAAGTGAGGGGGCTGAGTGTGGCAGAGCTGATCACTAGTTGTGATGTCGTGGCATCGATGCCGGGCCGTGATTCTTGTTATACAGATGTTCGTCGCTGGCTGAGAACTCTTGTCTGTTTGTTTATCGTGGTGAAGCTGAGTCACCCAACAGAATCGAAGAGAGAGATGTGCCGCGGAGGTTTGGTTTGGTGTACATAGAAAGTCGTGTTGATGCTGGTGGTGTAGAGGCTGCTTGGTAGTAATCGTGTTGGTCATGACGATGATGCTGGATAGTAGTTGTAGACTCTTGTTGCTGATGTGGCGACGGCGGTGGTCATCGTGGCTGGACGAAGCTGCTGAAGTGGTCGCTGGCTGCTGCTGCTGTCGTGTGGTACACGGAACAGTCTCTGAGAGAAACTGGACCGAGACAAATTTGTGGGGTATGAGTTGATCTATTTATAGCGTTAAGGGGGCTCCAAGACGGTGATAGAAAAACGCTATCACGTGACCTTATTAAGGGCTGTGGTTGGTCAGTTTGCGTTCTGGCGGGAACGGTTCGAAGAAGTTGCCGATTCGAATAATGATCAGTCACGTGATGACAAGGAATGGGTTCTCTACTACGCTCGCATTTATTTATATTTAAATGAGAAGATTGTATGTAATGGCGATAGTAGTTTGTATCTAATGGCGGAAGTAGTTTCACTACAGGACATCTTGGGACCATCTTGGGATGATGGTCTGACTGGTGGTATGATTTCCTGGGAACTGATTGGTCCACAAGCAGAATGCACATGTGACACATGCATGCCTCAATTGTGCTTTACTCATGATAGAGAACTGGTAATTTAATAAGAGGAGTTCATATCCCTAGAGCTCACTGCATTTGTATGCTCCTGTTAAGTTCACAACCTGATTTCCAGTACACTTTGCAAATTGAAAGACATTTTTCCTACTCCTCTACATATTTATGACATTCTAACTAACCTAATTACCAGCAATAATAAAGTATTTTTAGACAAGATTGCAAGCTAACTTTGTGACCTGTTTGTTCAGCTTGATTTACTGAAAATTTGACAATGGAGTTTGAAATACACCAAATTATAATGATATAGGTGGACTGGAATGTGTAATTAATCACTGTAAGCAGCAGTCGATTGGCTGTTTCTGGAGTAACCCTAATCACCACAGGGAAAAGTTATGGCAATAAACCAGTGTGCTGTTCCAACAAGATTCATCTCTCCCCCCACCCCCACTAAACCTATATTTTCCAAACTGGGTTCCATGAAAAAAAATGTTGTGCTTTCTACAAAATAAAGTGTTTTTTAATAGAAGTTTATGACAGTTTGTTTTCTGAAAGAATAGTTAGTATCCATGATTTTTAAAGTTATTTGATATTGGTTACTTTATATACATATATATATTGTTATTTTTACTATATATATATATATATATATATATATATATATATATATATATATATATATATATATATATATATATATATACATATATATATATATATATATATATATATATGATTGACCGTTGACTGAACACTATTCAATTTTTTTTTCTCCATGTTTTTCTCCTTGTCTCCGTATTCTTTCTGTTGAAGAGCGTAGCTCGAAACGTCAAAGACTTTCCGTATTCCCGAGCGTCATACTAATATATACTTTTGTTATTTACACCACCTGTCCTCGTCTGTTGTTATTATTTGTATATTCTCCCATATATATATATATATATATATATATAAATATATATATATATATATATATATATATATATATATATATATATATATATATATATATATATATATATATATACATATATTTATATATATATATATATATATATATATATATATATATATATATATATATATATATATATATATGTATATATATATATATATATATATATAGTAAAAATAACAATAATCTTTGGGTGGAATTTATGTATTTTTATTATGCATCGCTATGTACATTTTTGCAAATCAATTGCAATTTGTGGAAATGCACATAGCAATCTATTAAAATATTTCTAAATCCTATCCAAGGATTTTTGTCATTATTACTATATTTATCCTACATTATATAGGTACTGCTTGATGCAACCCCAAAATACTGAATAAAAGAATATATATACCTGTGTGCATGTGTGTGTGTGTGTGTGTGTAAGAGTTGATGTAGGCACATAATTGTATTCTGATTAACATGATACATAACAACTATGAAGTATTTATTCATTCTTTATTCAATATGGTTGGTTCAGACATGAATATTTGATTGCTGTGGTTCATGCTCAAACCTACTAGACCATATCGACAATGAATAATTTCAATGATGGTTGGTTTCTCACAACTCTGTGAGCCTTCCAGCACATAGATGACTTGGATAAACATCATCATCGTCGTTGTCGTCATCGTTGTTGTCGGTTATCATCTTTATCATCATCACCACCACCACGACCACCACCACGACCACCACCATCTTTATCATCATCTTCATCATCACCTTTATCGTCATCATCAACATCATCATCATCATCATGTTTGTTTAGCATCCACTTTTCTATGCTTGCTTGGGTTGGACAAAGTTTTTTTTCTGTGCGTGAGAAGACCCGGCAAGCCAAGTAAGATCGTTGCCAGTGCCCCTGGACTGGCTCTTGTGTGGGTGGCACATAAGATGCACCATTTTGAGCGTGGCCGTTGCCAGTACCGCCTGACTGGCTTCTGTAGGATTTTCGAGCGAGATCGTTGCCAGTGCCCCTGGACTGGCTTGTGCGGGTGGCACATAAAAGACACCATTTCGAGCGTGGCCGTTGCCAGTATCGCCTGACTGGCCTTCGTGCAGGTGACACGTAAAAGCACCTACTACACTCTCTGAGTGGTTGGCATTAGGAAGGGCATCCAGCTGTAGAAACTCTGCCAAATTTAGATTGGAGCCTGGTGTTGCCATCCGGTTTCACCAGTCCTCAGTCAAGTCGTCCAATCCATGCTAGCATGGAAAGCGGACGTTAAACGATGATGATGATGTTTAGGTAAATTTTCTACGGCTGGATGCCCTTCCTGTTGCCAACCCTCCTCCCCCCCCATTTCCAAGTCAGGTAATATTTCCCCCATGGCCAGGTATATTTTCGCAGACTACTGGAGATGACTAACACTGCTTGTAAGATAGTAACAACCATTTCACAACTATTACACAATGTCAAGACAAAGAGACATACATACACACACACATATATATACATATATACATACAGACAGACAAGCAGAAAGACAGACAGCAGACAAATTAATGACAAGCAAAAAAAGATGTGTATTCATATTTTTAACACATTCTTGTACACCAAAATGTGAAAAGCATTTCATTTGCTGCCGGCATCTGTCTCAGAGAAAAGTTTGGTCTAAGGCATCACATTATATCAACTCTGGAAGAGTGAAAGGCAAAAGTCAGTCTTTGAAGTCCCAATGCAACGACATTTAATTAAATACTGAAAGGCATTTTGTCTGTTGTTCTACCAATTGTGCCAGAGTAGATGGCCTCTGTATATGCACCACCACCACCATTACCACCACTGCTACCACCAGCCTTTAACTTTAGTTTCTTAAATTAAGTAATTAGCTCTAGAAACTAATTAACTAAAAGTACAGTTTGTACTTCTCTTTCTCTATATTACTGACCTACTTACCATCACTTTTCACAACACACACAAACACACACACACATTCTTATGTGGGTGATACTAGTTTTTACTTGCCCCACCCCCATCAACTAACTTCGTTATGAACATCCACCCATGGGGACACAACAGCTAAACAATAAGAGCTGTTACAGCTCCCTTCCTATCCTTATTTAACTCCCATTATAATCTTATTATTTAAGGTGTAGCTGTGGCTGTGTGGTAAGAAATTTGCTTCTCAACCACATGGTTTCGAGTCCAGTCCCACTCTGTGGTACTTGCACAAGTGTCTTCTACCATAACCTCAGATTATTTATATTTTTACTAAATTCTAAATTATTTTCGGTATTTTCAATTCAGTAGAAATATGATAACAAAAGACTATTAAATTGGAATTTGAGGGCTGAGGGCAATTTGGCAGCTATATTTGTAGGAAAAAAATAATGAGACAAAGACATCTTTGCAGTCAGTTATAATTCACCATGGGGTTGGACATGTTTAGAAAGTTTAGAAAATCTTAACCCTTTTTGATATCAACTTGCCTGAGACTGCTTCTGGTTCTACAATACAAACATCCTGCTTTAAAATGATGTTGAAGTGGGAAACCTAGGAAAACTTGGGACAAAGTACTGAAGGATGATCTCAAGACAGTGAACCTTTCAGACAAGCTGACAAAGGATTGAGATGTTTGGTGCCTTGCTGTACTCAAGAAGACAACCCATACTCCACAGCAGAAATGTTAAGACTGCCCCACCTTGTGAAGAGGAGTGGCCTGCAAGAGCCCTGTGCCAGTGCCATGTAAAAAGCACCCAGCACACTCTGTAAATATGTTGACATTAGGAAGGGCATCCAGCCATAGAAACCATGCCAAAAAGGACAATTGGGGCCTGGTGCAGCTCTGATCAAACCACCCAAACCATGCCAGCATGGAAAACAGACATTAAATGATGATGATGTAGCAAGATTCAAAAGCAAGTCATCAAATTATGAAGTTATGACAAAACATAAAGTCATTACACAACAATGGTTTGTTCACCTGAGAGGCCAGTTTATCAGCCAAGCAACAGCCAGACATCACATGATAGATCAATCTAGATCCTTCTGGAACTTTTCCCTACAAGCATTATAGTGCCAATTTAAACTCTCTGACACGAATATTTTGACACAGAAAGCCCTAAATATAAGTCTTATAAATATGAAAGAAATCCTTGTATACAGTGCTCAGGTGCACTACACATAAGAAAAAGCAAAAAAAAAAAAGTATATATCAGATGTACTGTTGGCGGATTTCAGGAAACATGGAAGTTTTGAAGGATGTAGTGTCTCGACAGTAGTATTAGTTTATTCCATGCTTCAACAATTCTGAGTGGGAAAAAAATGTTTCCGAAAATCATGGGTGCTGTGTTGTTTTTTTTGATATTGTAAACATGTCCTCGGTTATTTGTCATATGGAATTCTAAAAGGTGCCCGAGTTTATTGTTGGAAAGATGGTGGATAGTCTTGTGTGGGGTCTACCAAGTCAGTTGCCAGACGTCTGAGCTTCGATATGTCCCTGCCGAGGAAAGCAAGACGTTCAGAGTGTGGTAGATGTCTGACGGCGGGTATTCGTTTTGTTGCACGTTTCTGAACAATTTCCAGGAGATTTATATACCGAGTTAGACAGGGGTTCTCGACTGGTGATGCAAATTCTAAGTTACTGACTGTCTCCCTCCCCAAAAATTTCGGGGCCTTCTGCCTAGAGTAGAAAAGAAAACAGATCTGGGGAGTAACTGACGCTAGCTAGTGCAAGGGAAACAACTGTGTCGATATTGTTTGGTTAAACAAGATTATATAGTTGTTTTAATCCTGGTTGAGCTGACATTTTATCAAAGGCATCCCAGTCATGACCACCACTACATTGTCCATGATGTACTATCTTTCTCAAGGACAGCAGTATATGTTTTGAGGGAGATTTGGCTGTTATGACTAAGATAGTGGATGGTGGTTGTACAGAAGTCACACGTCGAAGGCCCAATCGTTAAATGGTTCTATCAAATTCAATGGAGATAACATCATGTCCAGCGAGTGATTTATAGCTTATCTTAATTTTTTTATTTTAATTGTTCCAGTCATAAAACTGTGGCCATGCTGTGGCACCGCCTTGAATTTAAAAAAATTTTTTTTTTTTTTAAATTTTTTTTTTTAGTCAAATGAATTGATCCCATTTATTTTTTTATAAAGCCTACTACTTATACTATCAGTCTCTTTTTGCTGCGCCGCTAAGTTACAAGGATATAAATATATCAACATCAGTTGTCAAGCGGTGGGGTGACCAACACAGACACATCTGTGTGTGGTCGAGCATTGCAATGCTCGACCACATGTTTCACTAATGACGCTCCAGAAGTTGAGGGGATTTGGCAACGAAGTTCTTCCCCACCCAGCTTATTCCCCAGACCTTTCTCCTACCAACTACCACTTTTTCAAGCACCTTGATGGCTTCCTGCAAGAGAAGGAATTCAAAAATCAAACCGATGCTGAAAGTGCGTTCAAAGAGTTCATCAGTTCCAGAACTCCAGATTTTTATGTTACCGGAATAAACAAACTTGTAACTTGTTGGCAAATATGTATTGATTGTAATGGTACTTATTTTGGTGAATAAAATTTCCACATTGTTGAAATATATTTCATGTTTCAAAACATTGCTTACTTTTTACTCAGCCTGATATATATCAGGCCACCAGTCTGATATATTCCGATTGGCATTCTTATTTTGGTGGTGAAAGTCACAACAGTTCACCCATTTTACCAGTGGCATTCTTCAGGTGCTTACATTCAGTAGCATTCTTGGAATTTTGAGTGAAATCTTCTATTCAGTGCATAAGAGCAAGTTTACCCTTTGGGGACGTCTCTCCTGAAACAAAGCCACCATCAGAAGAGATCATAACTAAGAACTGATCTCTTTTGCGAGATTCATAGCAATATTAGCTGTGAGTTTCAAGTCCTAAAAAGCCTTGGATGAGATGGTGCATTTGTGGACTCATTCGACCAGGGCGTTTGGTGTTGCCAATATCTGTGCAGGAGAACAAGGGTTCAGGTGTTTAGGTGTCTGGTCTTCCCTGTCCTGCTCTATAGTTGTGAGACTTGAATACTGTTCAGGGCCCTTAGGAGCCTCTTGAATTCCTTTGGTACCAGGATGCTTCATAGGATTATGGGGTTACCAGTGATTGGATTTTGTATCCAACCAATTCTGCCCAGAAACTTGGATGTGTTCTCTTACTTGAATGATTCTGGAGCATCAGCTCAGACTGTTTGACAATGTTTCTTGCTTTGCCAAGTTAGACCCTGCTTACTGTGTTCTGTTCACTGAGGATCTGACTGGGTTGACAGCTTGTGTTGGTCAACCAGATGCCACATGGTCATGACAGATGAGGAGGTATCTCATGGAGATGAGGACTGATTAGGACCCTTCTTGACAGGTTACCCAGCGGGGATCCAAGAATATACCAACAAATGGTAAATGCAGCAACGCACTGCAACAGTTGCATGACCTCCATCTGACCTCACCTGATATCAAGAAAAAAAAAAATAACTAAAAAAAAATCTTTTTTTTTTAAACAACTCATTCACTGTTCTCTTCCTGTGTATTATTCTATGTACTGTTCGTGCACTTTCACCTACTTTTTCTGATGAGTTGTAGTGCATTGTATATAATAGGTTCGTTATTATTTTAATGAGAGAGAGATTGAGAGAGAGAGACTGTTTTTGGTACTGACACAGAACAAGAACAGTCTACTATTGTGAATGATTTGCTAACTGTATACTCTCAACCAGAGCTAACTTGAAGCTAAATAACAAAAATAACAACAGTTTTGAAACATATAGTTAGTTCCTTCTATGTTTTATATTATTATTGGATTGACAAGAAATTTTGTCAGTATTTAATTTACGACCCATCTACTGAAAATAACCAGCAAAACCTTCATGTCAGATCTATAACTTTGCCATTAAGAAACGTATGAATAATCTTATCCGGTTCGTTTATTATATTTATGAAGTTAACCAGAAATGTGGTTTCACTTTGGCTGTCTGCTATACAATAGTAACTAATAAAACTAGCAGTAATTTTTACTTAGTTTCGCATCATCTAAATATGATATAAAATAATTAAAGATTGAGAATAACAAAAAAATAAATATTTGAATATAAATTAAAATCACGATTATTTCTTGAAAATTTTCTTTTAATTTCGATGGAAAACAAAACGATAAAAGCAAAATAACAAAACCGAGGTGAACGGTGATTATAAAATATAAGCATCCGCTCTGTATAACCAGTTTAACATGGCGAACGTGAACGATGAGATCAAAAGCCTCACTTATTTTAACGTCCGACCAGTCATACTTCGAGGGTTTGTGGGGCCTTTCTTAATTCTGTACATCTGTTGGTTTTATCTCTGGATCGTGGTGTATGGAGTCGAAGAATATTTCGACGCTGGTATTATTGCCGTCGGTATAATCGTGTTTGTACACACCCTCACAGGCCTGTTTTGTGTTTGGTCCGTTCACGTCCAATGTGCACTCACTTGTACTTCGGTAAGTTTTACACCTTCCCATACAAAAGGGGGGGGGTGGATATTTCTGTTGATCAATTAATCAATATTAATTCGCATGAATGATACTAAACTTTTGTCTTTTTATCGAACTTTTTACTCCATGTACATGTATTTATTGACTTACAGAAATTACAGAGGCAAAATCGAAAGATTACACATTATATATATTATATATATATATATATATATATATATATATATATATATATATCATATAAACTCTCATAAACAAAAGAGAAAGTACTCAATACATGTAGAGGTTGTTCGTACGAAGTTGATCATTCACTCCGTCGCAACTCGGAGTTCCCTGTCTTGCTACGTGTAATCCTCCAAGGAACAAAAAAAAAGAAAAAGCGATCGTAGTTTTCTTTTTTTATTCATTTATTTTTCTATGACCTTATGATCATTTTTACTCCCTTCTTCATTTTATTCACAGCTGTTGTGCGGTTTTCGAAATAATATTTCTTGACAGGAACAACGCGATAATTTGGGGGGGGGGGGTATAGTTGATCATATCAATCTGGTGCTGCACCGGTTCTTTCTCATCTTATCCACACCCACGACAATGAGAGAAGTCGAACTCAGCTGGTTTTGAAATCCTATAACACACATCAATATATATATATATATATATATATATATATATTCATATATATACGCACGCACGCACACACACGGTCAAATAAGTACTTATATATCAGCGTTTTTATAACAACGTGGTGGCCTCTTCCAGCTTTGCCAATAAACAGCACAAAAGAACGATGGCACTGTTATTCCATAATTACTTAGAGAATGTAGAATGTTTTCTAAAATGAACCATATGGTTCGTCGCATTTTTCTTAACTCGCTGACCATCATCTTGGATTCGTTTTCTGTTTTATTTGAGCTTTCTTTCTTATTTGAGCTTTCTTTCTTCGTTTACTCATAATTGTTCGGTCTTTAATTAACCGGCTCCCTCTCATTCATAGCTTACGTTACATATATACAGCATTTTAACTTAAGCTTGTTTTTGTTTATTATTCTATAAATGTTTTCAATATCAATAGTATATTTGTTTTCACAAGAAGCTTTTTGCTGTGCGAAATAATTTTCTAAATTTTTTTCTTGGAAGATCTCATGTTTAGGGTTTCATTTTCACTTTGCACGTATCCACATTGTGCTCTCTGTCTGTCTGTCTCCCCCTCTCTCTCTCTCTCTCTCTCTCTCTCCACACACACATCTATGTGTGTGTCTCAAGTACATCTTAACATTACAATCCCTTAAAATTAATTGCTTGTTTGCCTTTTGTTTCTATTGAGCTAACCGACTTTTCAACCTGCTTAATTTTTCCTCCGCAAATTTTCTTTATTTTATTTTATTTTCATTTTTTTCTAAAAATCTGTTAAATTTTATTCGATATTACGTCCAGATTTTACATGTAAGAAAATAAATTTTGAATTGTGCCGTCGCGTTTATTTTCCGACTTGAAAACTGAAACAAAATTTATATTAAATGCCGAAGAGGGGGGAGGGAACTAAATAGATAAATGCGACTATTAGAATTTAAATTTTATAAAGGTTTTCTTTCTTTTGTTTTTAATTTGCTTTTATTTCAATATATTTCAAGGTCGTATTATATGAAGCGCAGTGGCCGAGAGGATAAGTTAAACAAAGAAATCTTAACTTCCGTGAACATGATTTCGTGTTCGGCTTATACCGACCATGCGATTGATGTTCAAGCAAGATGTTTCTTTAAGCATTAATTGTTTTATATATTTGGAGAACAAAAATGTATAAAGCTACTGTGTAATAATGTGCCATTTTCGACTCGGCAAATCCTATAAGCAACAATATCTGTTGCTTATAACTATCCCAACTTTCTTTTTCATGTGCATCGTAACTCATGACAACCATTTAGGTAATCATTGACAATCAATCGGTATTGGCCTCAATAATGTGAAACCATTTTTTTCGATTGGTTGCCGACATAGCTGTTATTTCTAGCTAGCCGAGCGACAACATATAGCAATATTTGTCAAGGTGGGACGCACCACGCCTCCATCGGCGGAACGTGGGTCACTTCAAAATGGGGTGTAAGTAACAAATGGATAAAACTTGTGTTTGCGCGCGCGCTGGGGCATGAGGTAAAAAGGGTTGAGACACGGTTGTAGAGGATCCTTCGTTACCTTTAATGGCTACAATGAGGATAGTTGTCTTGCTCTGGGTCAGCCCCTCAATGAGCACACCTATGATCCAAGGCGTTCCAGCCGTAACCTTCCAATCTTTGTTTCAAATTAACGAAAACATGAATGTAGTGCCCTTTTATATAGTCTGCAATGCCAGTTGTTGTTTGGTGCCGCTTCTCTCGCACTTCTGAATTTACATTCAAAATCTAGTTATTGTATGTCTCAGCAGTTTTCTAGATTATTCCCCACCATCACCACCACCACCTCCTGGATCGAGGTGACCAGGCAGTGAAACATGAAATGAGACTTCACTCTGACACCGTATCACCTCCGTCTTTATCTTTCCATCTACTGCCATGCACCCTCATATAATCCAGGATAGCCATGCATACTTATCCATCTATCGTATATGAGCCTCTCAACGCCTGGCATAAAGTTATCTCCCCTTCTCTCAACTACTCCTACTCGGTCGAGGGTGCTTTTTCATTTCTTGTCTTGCAAGTTACTAACTGACCTCAATAGTACAGGTGTCATGATAAAAACACCCAGAACACAATGTCAAGTGGTTGTTAAGAAGGATGCCATAGAAACCATGCCAAATGTGACACTGAAGCTCAGCCCAGGCCTACAGCTGGTCGGATCCTGTCAAATAGTCCAACCCATGCCAGCAAGGGAAACGGACATCAAATGGTGATAAATGTAGATTAGCAGCTGTTTTGTCATGCAGGCTTGCCAGATTCAGCTCCCAGTTGTAAAGTATGCTACTTTTCAGGACTCCATACTTGTTTTTAATTTGTCCTAATTACTGCTTTAAAATTATAATTTCTGAAGGCAACATTCCTTTTAATTATCATTAAATTATCAAAATAAAACTGACATAAAGGCAATCTTGTATTTTCTTTCAATTTACTTGCACTTTCAATTAACTAGTTTTAAGTTAATTTCTCTCAGATTCCCCTAATTTTTGAGCTAATGTTTTTATGAAATTGAACAGTTGAACCTTGCTGCTGTGGCCTGTGGCTCAGCCTGTTTGCATGTGATCACTTATTTCTGGCTAAAGAATAAAAACCAGGCAGTGATTCAGTGGGGTCCTTCCATGGGTGAATGCTCCCCACAGGTTTGTTAAAGTTTTTTACTGATGTATAGAAAGGCCTTATCACTGTTGAGTCAAGTGCTATTAGATGGCAGTGAAACATGGACCCTGACAAAGAAATTATCAAATGGGCTGAATGGCTGTTGCATAAGGATGCTACTAATGGCCCTAAATGTGAAATGGCAGCAACATATGACAAACAAGTGCTTTCGTGGAGACCTGCTGGAAGTTAACAAGAAGATCAGGCAAAGACAGCTGCAACTCTCTGGTCACTGTGTCCACCACTCTGAACTAGAAGCATCTAAATTAGTTTTGTGGAGCCCACTTCATGGTGATGTAAGAAGAAGAAAATGTTTTCACCTTTACATCAACAACTTGATTGCAGCCACTGGCCTGGAACGTAATCAGGACCTTGAGACAATGATGTTGGACCGAGAGGTGTCCAGGTAGACTTTGTTGCTGCAGCCTGGATTGGAACCTGGCCATTGATAAAAATCTTTTAAAAAGCATCATTGTTTTAATGGAGGAATTACGTGCCTTGCCCAAGGACTGAACATGCCATCTGGTCGTAATGTTTGAACCTACAAACATTATGATCGCAAACCCAACATTCTAACTGTAATTAAGGGCACAATTTATCTTACATTTTGTTTGACCAATCTCCTAAGTACACGTATAGAAACATGTACACATATATTTATGTATTATGACAGCAAGTTTGATTTATGTCCACAGTTAAATAACATTTTATGTTTTATCACCATCACTCTATATCACTGTGTTTTTGAGTCATCTTCGTTAATTTTCTGTTAGTGGTTTCATTAATTCACAACAGCTGCTGCTTCTGACATACCTTGCCATTTTAGCATTTAAATAAGTCATATCCAGCTCAAAAACTTCACCTGTTTTATTTTCAAATGGTCCAGATCATGGTAAAAAGCACCCCTTACTGGCTCCTGTGCTGTGTCATGCAAAAAGCACCGACTACACTCTCAGAGTGGTTGGTGTTAGGAAGGGCATCCAGCTGTAGAAACATTGCCAGATCAGATTGGAGCCTGGTGCAGCTGCTAGCTCTCCAGACCTCAGTCAAACCATCCAACCCATGCCAGCATGGAAAACGGACGTTAAACGATGATGATGATGAGGATTTTAACTAATCTAAAGTTTGTTTATTTCTCATCTTAGCGCTGATGCTTCTGTATCAGTTCTGACCAGGCAGTCTGCAAGTGCAACCCAGTCACTGATAGTAGAAGACATTTGCCCAAGGTGCCATGCAGTGAGACTGAACCCGGACCCATGTGGTTGGTAAGCAAGCTACTTACCACACAGCCACTCCTGTATATTTATAACAGCTTATATACATGGGCAGTTGAATTTACTGTTTTTTTAATATATCATTTGCTGAGAAATTTGAAAATGCCTCTTAAATTTCTGCTGACTGTTGTTATTATTGTTATTATTATTATTATTATCATTATTATTATTATTATTTGATTACTTTCAGGTGTCTGATCCTTTTAAAGCTTCTCTTGTAAAGGTCGTGCCAACTCCTAATAATGGTTCAACAGAACTAGTGACATTAAATCATGTAACGGTGAGTATGAATTTAGCTTCTGATGACCAACTTTCATTTAGGGCATCCAGCTGTAGAAATTGTGCCAAAGAAGACATTGGAACTTAGTGTAGTCCTCTGGCTCGATGGCTCCTGTCAAATCATCCAACCCAGGCCAGAATGGAAAACAAATGTTAAAACCCTTTAGCATTCACATTACTTTATCAAATGTAATGTTTATTTATTCAAATTGTTTGGAATTAATCATACATTTTACTTGTAGCTCCAAGATTTCAATGTCGTGATTGTTTATTTTTAGAATGACATTATAGGGTTGGTGTGAGAGGTTGGATATGGCCAATTTATGAATAAAACGGGGAGAATATTTGGGCTAGATATGACTCATTAGAATGCTAGACAATTAAATGCTGATGATAATAATGATGTAAATTGTAGGCAGCTTTCATTCCCAAGTTTTTGTGACTTTCTGGTTGCAGATGACCATACAGGGGTATCAAACACCAAAATCTCATGGTTGCAAAGCAAACTTCTTAACAATATAGCCATGCCGGCACCCACAATAATCATCATCATCCATTTCCGATACTAACATCGATTAGACAGTTTAACAGGAGCTGGCAAGCTAGAGAGCTTCTCCAGGATTCAATTTGTCTGTTTTGGCACAGTTTCTGAGGCGAGATGCTTTATATGTGACACCAGCAGAGGTGCTTTCCCCACGTCATGCTAGCATGGGTGCCAGACAAAAATATACAAGAATGAAGAATCCTGTTCTTTTTTTATTGTACATCTTTATACCATTTAGAAAGCACATTGGCACTGAGGTTGCAGTGCTGTTCTACCAGAAAATAAGACAACAGACTTTGAAAAACATTTAAGGTTTTATTAAAGGAAGGGTATATGATTCAACAAAGTGTTGTTGAACTCCTGCCAGTTTAGAGAAATCAGACCTAAAAATAATAACTATGGTGAACATGTGATGAAATATGATTCTATTGATGTATACTTGACAATACATTTCTGGTAGTGATATTTCACGGATGTTATCCCACTAATGTTGGTTATTGATTTACATGACTCTACCAAAATAGGAGTTTCTCTTCACTCATAAAGACTTATGTGTTTCTTTACAGTTATTACCGTCTGGTCAGCCTCTGGACCCAAATTCTAGTGAAGCTTCCCAGGAAAATCTTAAACAGGTTACTACAATTTATGTTGTTTTTTTTTTATTCTATTTCTTTTTTTTTCTATCATTTGACCCCCTTAACCATTTAATTTCTTCTTATTTGGGAAGAGATTTATTTTACTTCTTCTTCTCTCACACACACTTTGGCAGAAACGTTAGCACGCCAGGTGAAATGATTAGGGGTATTTCGTCTGCCGCTACGTTCTGAGTTCAAATTCCGCCGAGGTCGACTTTGCCTTTCATCCTTTCGGGGTCAATTAAATAAGTACCAGTTATGCACTGGGGTCGGTATTATCGACTTAATCCGTTTGTCTGTCCTTGTTTGTCCCCTCTGTGTGTAGCCCCTAGTGGGCAGTAAAGAAATAACACACTTTGGTGTGATCAAATTCATGAAGTGTTTATTTGAATGTAATGCAGATAATATAATAAATGGATATAAATTATATATAGATATTATATAGGTGTAGGCATGTGTGGTTATCTTCACTTCCTAACCATATAGTTCCAGGTTCAGTCCTACTACATGGCATCTTGGGCAAGTTTCTTCTATTATAGCCCTGGGCCAACCAAAGCCTTTTGAGTGGATTTGGTAAACAGACACAGGAAGAAGCCTATCATGTATACATAGGTGTGTCTGTCAGTCTCTGTATGTTGACGGAGGTTATGCTTCCGTGTCTTGATATTGTTTGATAGTTGTAACGGTGATTCACTGTTATACAAGCAGTGTCACTAATTCCCAATCTTCCATGAAACCATGTCTTGCCATGGGGAAAATATTACCTTAAAAACAGATGATTGTTGGCAACTGGAAGAGCATCAGACAGTAGAAAATCTGCTTCAATGAATTCCATTTGACTCATGCAGTCCTTGAAAAATAGATGTTAAAATCATAATGACATACATTCAGTGTAATAAGTTTTGTTTCTTTTGTCTTTTAGGCTAGTTTAAAAAAAGAGGCTTGGTTCTGGTTTCAAAAAACCAAGTATGTCTACAGTGCAGATGAGAAGAAACAGTTTCTACCTCTCAACTTCCCTGTCGATTTGAGTATTAAACAGTTTTTGGAATGGAAGGGTTATCCTGACGAAGTTGAAATTAAAGCAGCTGAATACAAGTATGGAAAGAACACGTAAGTAATTACTCAATTAATGAAATGAGGAGGGTGTACTCATCTGCATATTTAACGATGTCACTTTCTCCATGCTGGCATGGGTTGGACAAAACTACACATCTTTTATCTTTTACTTGTTTCAGTCATTAGACAGCAGCCATGTAGATAAATAGTTATTTTGCTGTTTCTAACTCAACCTTCTCTTTTCTTTATTTTCACATTGTAGCATGGAAATGATTGTCCCTAAATTCATGGAATTATTTCAAGAAAGAGCTACAGCACCGTTCTTCATCTTCCAAGTGTTTGGAGTTGCTCTGTGGAGTTTGGAAGAATACTGGTATTACAGTCTTTTCACTTTAATCATGTTGGTTGCGTTTGAAGCGACTCTCGTACAACAACAACTCCGCAACATGACTGAAATACGGAAAATGGGTAACAAACCTTACATCATTCAGGTAAATTGATTCAGTTGTTTTGTTTTTTTTCTCTTTTTAACTGTGAAGAATGAAACTTAAAAACATAATTGTCCAAAGAAAAGGAAATTATTGATAAAACAAGTATGAATTCACCCTCACTCACCCCATCCCACAAAAAATAATTATATAAATCCTTAAACAGTTTAAATTAATAAAGTCAAATTTCAAATTAGGATATATGTATGTATACTGTATATTGTGCATGTGTGCTGGTACTATGTAAAAAGCGCTGTGCTGGCACCAAGTAAAAAGTTCCCATGCTGGTGCCACATAAAAAGCACCCAGTACACACTCTAAAGTGGTTGGCATTATTAGGAAGGGCATCCAACCATAGAAACCATGACAAAACAGACAATTAGAGTCTGATGCAGTTCTCCAGCATGCCACCTCCTGTCAGACCGTCCAACCCATGCCTGCATGGAAAACAGACATTAAATGATGATGTGTGTATATGTTTGTCTGTTTTTTTTACATTTGTCACTGCTGGAAAAGATGGTATTTGTGCCCTGTGACTTACTGGTACAGTAAATAGAAATCATCAAATTAAATACTAAGCGTAAAAAAGAAATAAGCTGCCCCAGCATGGCCGCAATCTAATGAGTGAACCAAGTACAAAAGTATTACCAAAGATGACACTCACTCCTCACAACATTCTATTTTGCATTAATTGAAGTTGTGGAATTGTCTTCCCTTCCTTTTTTCTTTTAACCAAAATATGTATTTGAGATAATTTTTTCAACTCATTATAAATAGAATTTGACTTGATAAGAATCTCTCAGTTTCCCACGTTATATTAACAGTCAATTTACTAATTACCATTTAATAATCTCTCACAATTTATTACCATTTGTCTTTGTCATTGATAAAAGTTCTGTTATTCTTTGGTAGGTTTACCGAAATAGGCGCTGGCGTGGAATTTACAGTGATGAACTTCTTCCTGGAGACATCGTGTCCATAGGTGTGTTATTTGTAGTGTAGTTTTCGTGTATGCCATTGTTTTTGTATAGTTGCAGATCATCTTTGATTTGACTTCCCCCATTGTTTTGTCATGTATGTGTATATGTGTATATAGCATGTCCATGCATGTATAATATATATATATATATATATAATATATATATATATATATATATATATATATATATATATATATATATATATATATATATATATAATGTAAATGCAGGTGTGATTATATAATTGAGAAGCTTGCTTCCCAGCCATGTGGTTTGGGATTCAGTCCCACTGTGCAGCACCTTAGACAAGTGTATTCTACAATAACCCCAGGCTAACCAAAGCCTTGTAAGTGGATTTGGTAGACAGAAACTGAAAGAAGCCCTGTTGTATGTATGTCTACTTTTGTCTTGATGTCAAGTGATGGTTGTATGTGCCCATTACCTCATATAAGCAGTACTTGCTTCTAATCTTCTGTGAAAAACATGTCTCTCCATAAAAAAATATCATGTTACCTGGAAACAATTGAGGACTAGTAACAGGCAAGGAATTCCATCAGATCATGCGAGCATGGAAATGTAGACATTAAAGACAATGATGATAATGTATGTATGTGTGTATATATTAGTCTCTTGTATTCAGCAGAGAGTATACCTTTATGAACTAGCAAGTCAACAGTTCAACTAGGACTCATTTTCTTTTGTTTTGTTCTTTTTCTTAGGGCGTACTCAAGATGAAAAACTTGTGCCTTGTGATTTACTGCTGTTACGTGGACCTTGTATTGTTGATGAGTCCATGTTAACTGGGGAGTCAGTACCAGTCATGAAAGTGAGTAATCTAATGATTCTCTGCTGTTTTCTTTACAATTACTAAACTCCACTCTCTCTCTCTCTCTCTCTCTCTCTCTCTCTCTCCCTCCTCTGGATTGACAAAGAAGAGAAAAATATTAAATGCATCTTGTAAAGTTTATTCATTTTTGGAAGCAGAGGTTTCACTCAGTCAGTATTCTGTGTTTAGTGGGAGACTCAGTAACGGAGTGAAATCCCAACCTTCAAATATATGACTATATATCAATGTTCTTATTTACTCTTTTATTTTTTTTTTATTCCTTTCTAGGAACCTGTTGAAAACTTGACTGACCACACTCATGTTTTCAACATTGAAACAGATGGTCAGCTGCATGTTTTGTATGGAGGGACAAAGGTTGTACAGCATTCAGCACCAAGTAAAACAGCAGCTGGGCTAAAATGTACGTATCGTTTCAATAAATTATATATTGAGCTTTTATATAAATTAATGTTAGCCTCATTTCAGTGGAGTATGAGGCGTTTTGGCTCAGCCATTTTGGTGCCACCAATTCAATGCTGACTTATTTGGCATCAGATGTTTTAATTTTTCTCTCATTCTCTATCTTTCCCTCTCCCCGCTTCTCTCTCTCTCATGTGGTCGGCACCATGAAAAGGCATCCATGCCAGAGCCATGTAAAAAGGCACCTGTGCCAATGTCACATAAAAAGCACCCAGTACATTCTGTAAAGTGGTTAGCATTAATAGAAACCATACCAAAATATACTATTGGTGCGTGGTGAAGGCCTCTGGCTTACCAGTTCCTGTCAAGCTGTTAAACCCATGTCAACATGGAAAACAAACTTTAAATGATGATGTATATATGTGTAAGTGTTTATGTCAATTGTGTTCAATTGATAAATTGTAACATCTCTCTCTCCCCCTCTTGATCTCAACCTCTCTCTCTCCCTTTCACTCCCTGTCTGTGTGTGTGTATATTTTTGTGTACATCTATATTTGTGTATGTGTGTGTGTGTGATTACCACCAGTGCCAAAAACTACTGTTGCCCAAATCAGATTGAATGTCCAGTGAACCATGCTACATCAACATCCAAACAGCCACCCACCCAATTGTCTCATTTTGCATTTCAATTAATTACAAACATAGTTTTTAAATAACTTCATTTATTTTTTCTTTCCATTTTTTTCCCCCCAAAATTACAAAGACATATAGGGCTGGTGTCTATGTATATCATGTTACGTAACAGTATGAGAGTTCCAATTATGTCCTCAAATATAGCTCTCATTGCTTACCCTTGTTTCACTTTACAAAGTAACAGATTTCTCCATGTTCTATTGTTTCAGGTGACAATATGTGCATCGCCTATGTGCTACACCACAGCTTTAACACCTCTCAGGGTAAACTTCTCCGAACCATCTTATACGGCACCAAGCATTTAACTGCAAATAACTTAGAAACCTTTTTCTTCATCCTCTTTTTGCTGTTCTTTGCAATCATAGCTGCTGCTTATGTATGGGTTTATGGTAAAAAAAACAATTTAATACATTTCTCTTTTTTCTTTCTTTCTTTCTTTTTTCTATTTCATGTATTGAGCATGGTTCCAAGTTCAATTCCACCATTTGGCACCTTGGGCAAGTCCATTACTTAACTTTGTAGCCAATTATACTTTTTTGTGCCCCAAAAATCTAAAGAGAATCAAACATTATTTCTACCAAATAAAATATTTCTCACTTTCTTTCTCTTCTTATCTTTCTCTCTTTCCTTTTCTGTCTCTCTCATCTTGCCTCTCTTTCATGTTCTTTTATAGGAACAATGGATCCTGATAGAAACAGATACAAGTTATTCTTGGAATGTGCAATAATCTTGACTTCGGTCGTTCCACCAGAACTACCAATAGAATTATCTCTTGCAGTCAACACCTCACTGTTGGCTCTTATTAAATTCAGTAAGTTGTTTTATAGTTGTAATTTTTAAAAATTTAATTTACTTTTTATATAACTAATGGTAAATATTGATTTCTTAACATAGACAGGCATGGCTACATGGTTAAAATGTTCACTTTGCAATCATGGGATTTCAAGTTCTGTCCCACTGTGCAGCACCTTGGGCAATTGGCTTCTAGTATAGTCCTGGGCTGGCTAATGCTTTGTGAGTGGATTTGTCAGTAGATAAAAACTGTAAAAAGCCTGTTGCATGTGTTTGTGAAAGTGTGTGTCTTCCTTTTGTCTTGAATTCAGTTAACTGAAGGCAAACTCACCTTCATACAAAGAGTCATTTGTTTGTAATCTTCTATGAAAACATGTCTACACATTGAGCTGTTTGTTGTTCAAGGGATTGGGGGGAAATATTACCTTACTTGGAAACAGGTGAGGTTTGGCAACAGGAAAAGCTTTTGGCAATTAAAAACCTATTTCAAGTTCTATCTAACTCATGCAAGCATGGAAAAGTGGATATTAAAACGATAATACACAAGACATTGTTTTTGTGTATTGGATCTAGTGGATTACCAAACTAGTACTTAACCCTGGAAAGATAAGACAAAGCTGACCTCCATTGGAGTTGAACTCAGAATGTAACAGGTCGTAAACTAAATACAACATTGCATTTTTTGTCCAACACACCAACAATCCACACCTAAAAAGGCCTTCTCCTCACCCCCCTCTCTCTCTCTCCCATTACAAACCTCATTATTAAAAATATCTCCAAGAATGTCTTCATGAATTTTATTTCTTGCCTCTTCCCAGATATATATTGTACAGAACCTTTCCGAATTCCATCTGCTGGGAAACTGGACATCTGCTGTTTCGACAAAACTGGGACACTGACCAGCGATTGTTTAGTTGTTGAAGGAGTGGCTGGACTAAAGTAAGATTCCTTTTTCTTCTTTTTTTACCTTTTTAATATGATTATTTTCAGAGTTGAAGGCACATGACTCAGTGGTTAGAGCATTGAACTTACGACCATGAGGTTGTGAGTTCGATTCCCAGATCAGGCTGCGTGTTGTGTTCTTGAGCAAGACACTTTATTTCACATTGCTCCTGTTCACTCAGCTGTAGAAATGAGTTGCGATGTCACTGGTGCCAAGCAGTATCTTTTTAAAATGTTCGTATTTAAGTTAAATTCTTCCATCATAATTACATTTCTATTTTCAGTTATGTTTCAAATGCCTGAATTTAAATTATCCAACTAAATCCTCAAATTCTTGATCATTTTCAAACCTGAGATCCAAGCAGTCATTATGAAATACCAATATTGCATCACTGTTACTGTTTAACTGGTTGAAACATGTATTTATCAGTTTCCACTTGAAATCTTTCATTTTCATCTGACCTCAAGGATATATATATATATATATATATATATATATATATATATATATATGTGTATATATATTTTTTTTTTTAAACATAAACAATGCAAGTAAATAAAACAAATCAATGGTTTATGCTTTTACCAGGTGAAAGTACAAATCATCAGACTGTGTCATCAATTTTTAATAGCTTGCATGGTTTCGGCTTTGATAAAAATAAAAACATATATCAGACAATGCTTCAGGAAAATTATACATACATGTATATATATATATATATATAGAGAGAGAGAGAGAGAGAGAGAGAGAGATTGTTAGATAGATAACTGAAGCATGCATATATACATATATATTTTTGATTGTCATATTTGTTGCTATAACTACAAAAACTATATGCATGCCCTAACTACACAAATTATTTCAGTCATTGCTTTTCATAATGATGAATTTATCCGTTTTTTTTATTTTTTATCTCTTTTGCATTGAAGTGGTAAAAAGTTAGTTCCGACTCTTTCATCACCAATAACAACCAACCAGGTTCTGGCTACGTGCCACTCTCTGGTTCAAATGGAAGACGAACTTATTGGGGATCCTCTGGAAAAAGCTACTCTCTCTGCCGTTGAGTGGAAATTAACAAGGAGTGAGTTACAGATTTCTTTATATGACCCCCTAAAACTGTTTGAATCTTTCTTTAGAGCATTTGTAATTAACCCTTTAGCATTCAGTTAACGATGTCAAATGTAATGCTTATTTATTCACATTGTTTTGAATCAATCAGACATCATTTCATAGCTTTGAGATTTCATTGATGTGATTCTTTATCTTTAGAATGACATTGTTGGGTAGGTGTGATAGGCTGGATCTGGGTTGAACATAAAGCAGGTAGAATATATGGGCTGGATGTAGCCAGTTTAAATGCTAAGGGTAAAAGGAAATGTGGGGAATTTTATTCAAGCTATGTGCAATTATTTGAAAATAACCTACAGATTGATATTACTGCTGTTTAGTTCACATCTGTTGGTTAAGAAGCTCACTTTGAAACCATGTGGTTTTGGGTTCGGTCCCACTGTGTGGCATCTTGGGCTAGTGTCTTTTACTTCTGCTCCAGATCAACCGATGCCTTGTGAGTGAATTTGGTAGATGAAACTGTGTGGAAGCCGGCCATGTGTGTGTATTTGCCCCAGTCCCTGACCCCCAGTGTTTGTTTATGCATTTGTAACTTAGCAGCTCAACAAAAGAGACTGATAGAACAAGTACCGGACTTTAGAAAATAAGTTTTGGGTCAATTTGTTCAACTAACATCCTTCGAGGTATTGCCTCAGGATGACCATTGTCCAGTGAGAGAAACAAGATAAACCACACACACACAGTGATGAGTGATTTATTATAGCTATAAATGTTGTTCAAATCAGGTATATTAGGACGCATATGATATATGTAAACATGGTGAATCATGTCTTTACAGATGATGCTGTAATACCAACGAAAATAAAAACCCATGGATTGAAGATCTTCCAGCGTTTCCATTTCTCCAGTGCACTGAAAAGAATGTCTGTGATAGCCGGTTACTCTGCCACTGCTGGTGAGACGGAATACATTGCCACTGTCAAAGGAGCACCAGAAACCCTTAAAGCTATGGTAAGTGAATAAGATTAGTAGTTGAAAATGCATCCAATACACTCCGTAATGTGGTCAGTGAATGAGTGGAGACACCATGGACTCCAGAGAACCCTAGTCTCATCTTAAAAGAATGTGATATTTGAGGGGTGAGTTATGTTTGCAAGCAGCAGGGGCATCAGAGCATCCAGTATGATGCCTTGTGGTATTTGAGCTGAGCCTTTCTGTTCTCAATTCAAGTCCTGTCAATATCGACTTTGCTATTCATCCTTTTGAAGTTAATAAAAAAAATGTATATATTAGTCCAGAACACTGGATTGGTGGCATTTTATGTATGTTGAACCATATGCCTTGAAGTTCTGAGTTCAAACCCAGCCATGGATCTTAAATTTAATTGAGATTTATGTGGCTCTAGGCAGGTTGGTACCAGAAGGATTATTCTCCCTGAAAAGGTTCTAGCCCAGGCCCTGCACATGTACAGAGCCTCCTCAGAAGTCTTTTTCTTTTTACATTTTTTTTTTGTAATGACTCAAGTTGGTGTTTATAATGTTTAATATCACTCAATATTGTATCATGCTATTTTATTTTTATTTTCAGTTTCAAAATCCACCAAAAGACTATGATGAAGTTTATTTGGCTATGGCTAGAAGAGGAGCTCGAGTTTTGGCTTTGGGCCACAAGACTATTGGGGTTCTGACTCACCAACAGGTATATGTTACCCTTTGTAGTGTTATTCTTACATTTCTTTGATGTTACAATAATATATATAGCAAAATCGATATATATATATGTATTCATCTGTATGATATTGATGTACTATTGCCATACCTCCATCTTCGCTAAGGCGGAGGTAATGATGACATCATTGGAATTTCAAAGCTAAGACATAATGCATGTTTAATTCAAAACCATGGGAATAAATAAGCATTGCATTTGACCGAGTAATCTGAATGCTAAAGGGTTAAGGGAATAAATATTGTTGCTTTATGTTTCTTGTAGCTTTGTGACTATTGTTTGTTTGTTGTTTCTTTCTTGAAAAGGTGCGAGAACTGACCCGAGAGGCTGCAGAATGCAATTTAGAGTTTGCTGGATTTGTCATCATTTCCTGCCCACTGAAGACTGACTCTCATGCGGTTATCAAAGAAATTCAACAGTCATCTCATCATGTACGTGTTGTCATCATCGTCTTTTATCTTTTACTTGTTTCAGTCATTGAACTACACCTGTGCTGGATTACTGCCCTGAAAGGTTCCTTTCTAGTGGAACAAATCTACGTAAAGTCTGGTATTTATTCTATCAGTTTCTTTTGCTGAACTGCTAAGTTACAAGAACATAAACAAAACGGTGCTGGTTGTCAAACAATGTGAGGGACGAACAGACACACACACACATACAATGAGCTTCCACACGTTTTCCATCTACCAAATTCACTCTCAAGGTATTGGACAGCTCAAAGATTTAATGGAAGACACTTGCCTTTTGAACTTGATGGGATCTGGTTCCCTCTGAGTGCCTTTCATCCTTTTGTGGTGGGTTGACAGAATTAAGGACCACTCTTGGACAGGAAGTGGAGTGATTAGTGTTAGATAGGATGCTTTATGGTGTTTGTTTGTTTGTTTGTTTTTTGTGTGTTCAAACTTTGCCAGGCCTACATGTTGGGTACACTTAATGTGTCACCCAGTTTAATACCACCACCACCTGGTCCCTGGGTATCTTTACAGGCCTGCTCGCTTGTAAATAGTCAGACCAAGCATTCTGTTGAAGGATAACTCTCTCCTGTCTTCTTGCTGGTCTCAGAGACCCTTAAAAAGAGTCATGAGCTCTGCTTTTCCCTGTTGACTCAGCGATAAAATACAAAAAAGAAGTACCTTGCAGTTTTGAGTTACAGCCTTTACATTCTAAGTTCAAATCCTGCTTAGGTCAACTTTATCCTTCATCCATCTTGAACAATCGATAATATAAAGTACCAGTCAAACACTAATGGTCAGTTTAAATGACTTTCTCATTCCCACCAAAATTTCCAGCCTCATACATATACACACACATATGCACAATCATCATCATCATGTCCACTCTTCCATGCTAGTATGGGTCAGATGGAATTTATTGAGGCAGATTTTCAATGGCCAATGCTCACCTTTCTCCAAGTGAGATAATATTTCCCCATGGCTAGACATATTGTCTTGAGAGTGTGTGGGAGATTGGAAATAAATGACACCACTTGCATGACTGTGACACTTGTTTACAACTATTCCTAAACACATTGCCACAGGCGTGTGTGTGTGTGTGTGTGTGTTTATATGTATGAAGGGCTGCTGCTAAGATCCTGGCTTTGGCTAAGAGAAAATACAGGAGGATTTTATTCAACATATCCCCCTCTCGGGTTTAAAAACTTATTGCAGCAGTCTTTCAGTTTTTCTAAGCCCTGTAAAAGAACCAGGCCTTTTGTGATATCCTTAAAGCCAGGAACTTTACAAATCCACTCAAAAGACTTTGATCAATCTGTGGCTGTAAAACACACTTGCCCACTGTGCCATGCAGTGGGACTGAACCAGGACCCATGTGGTTGGAAAGCAAACTTCTTAACCACATATCCACATCTGCACTTATCACGCACAGTATGATTTTTCAAACAACTAAATACATTGAGCAATTTTTTTTTATTTTCTTTTATGTATTCATAATGAAATATCATCTTCTTTTCCAAAGTTCTCTTTTTCTCTCTGTTGTGTCCATCTTCTGTAGGTGGTTATGATTACTGGGGACAACCCATTAACAGCTTGCCACGTCGCTCAAGAGTTGAGAATCACTCAAAGTGAACACACACTCGTACTACAACCTCCCAACGTTCACTGTAAGTTGTTTTTTGGTTTGGAGGATTTTTCATCTCAAAATGTTTGGGGGGTTTTTTTGTTTGTTTTTTTTTCTGTAGGGATGGGTGATTAAACTAAATTTACAATTTTTTTTTCAGTAATTGTTTTTAATAACGGGTCATCCCAATTAGGCTAGCAATTACTAATTGAATATAAAGTAATTAAGAATAGCAATTTTATTATTTTTAAATATATTTGTCTTCATTACATTTCAATCAGTTTGGTCTGATTGTCACAAGGAGTTCTGTTCCTGAATAAATAATGTATATATATATATATATATGTATATATCATCATCATCATCGTTTAACATCCATTTTCCATGCTGGCATGGGTTGAACGGTTTCACTGAAGTCTGGAGAGACAGCGGCTGTACCAGGATCCAATCTGATCTGGCAATGTTTCTACAGCTGGATGCCCTTCCTAACACCAACCATTCCAAGAGTGTAGTGGGTGTTTTTTACATGCCACCAGCACAGGAGCCAGTTCGGATAGTGCTTTTTACGTTCTGCTGGCATGGGGGCCAGTCAGGGGGTACTGGCATCGGCCACATTTGGATGGTGCTTTTTACATGCCACCGGTACAGGAGCCAGTCAGGCAGACCTGTCATTGGCCACATTCGGATGGTGCTTTTTACATACCACCAGCGCGGGAGCCAGTCAGTGGGCACTGACCACAGCTACAATATTGGTTTTACTTCTCAAGCATATCATTTCGCACAATGCATCAGGGGTATTCTTAACTGGACTGGAGATATATATATATATATATATATATATATATATATATATATATATATATATATGGTCCCAGACTGGGTTTTAATTGATAACCTTTATTTCTAAATTTAGGGTAATTATGTTACCCACTTGACCAGCAGTTCCCTAACTTATATTTGGCATGTAACCATCATCATTGTTAAGCATTCATCTTCGCAAAACTCATTGAAACATTTTAGAAAATCACTTTGTGATGTTCAGGAATCACCTAACTTTTACCTTCTCTTTTCTTTTTACTCTTTTACAGCTGATGTATGGCACTGGCAGTCGATTGATGATACTTTGATTTTTAATTTAGGAATGGAAAACTTGCGGAAACTGATAAAGGAGTATGATTTGTGTATTACTGGTCAGGTAATGTTGTTTCATGTGAGGCTTGCCTGCTCAGCATTTTATGTTGTCAGACCCTTGGGGAAATGTTACTGGAACTATTGACCAGCTAATTATTATGACTGAACTGTTCACCTGCTGGTTATTATTACAGGACTGATGGCTGTCTCTCAAGTCTGAGAAAGATGGTTCTGCAATTTTTTGCTGAACCACCTGCACAGATGATTTGTTAATATTGATCAAATGTTAAGGCACCTGGCAGAATCATTTCAATGCTGGACACAATGCTTAGCGCTGTTTTCGTCCATCTTTATGATCTCAAATTCTGCCAAAGTCGATTTCGACTTTCATCCTTTTGGGGGTCAATAAAATAAGTATCAACTGAACGCTGGGGTCAGTGGAATTGACTTTACTCCTGCCATTAAATGTAAGTTGGCAAACTGGCAGAACCGTTACCATGCCAGACAAAATGCTTAGCAGCATTTCTTCTGAGTTCAAATGCTGCCATAGTCTGCTTTTTCTTTCATCCTTCTGGGGTCAATAAAATAAATCCCAGTTGAGTGCTGGGGTTGGTGGAATCGAACAACCCCCTACCCCCGAAATTGCTGGCCTTGTGCAAAAATTGGAAACCAGTGTTGATCAAATCTTTGTGCTGTTTCCTTCATCATATTGACATTACCTGCACAGGTATACAGTGTGCTGCTCACCAGGTGTCAAAATGATCACAGAACAACATGAGATGAAGTATTTTGCGCAACCAATGCACCACCTGGTCCAGTAATCAGACTCATGATCTCGTGATTGTGAGTGGAGCACTCTTACCGCTGGGCCACGTACCCTCACTGGACTATTGACTTATGTATATGTAAATATATCCTCATATATAAATATATTTCATTTTATATTTTACTCTCTCTCTCTCTTTCATTTACAGAGTATATCTCATCTCCAAACTTTAGATCCTATTCTCATGAAAACCCTACTTCCTAATGTGAAAGTTTTTGCTCGGGTTGCACCGAAACAGAAGGTAAATTATTCATTTCTTACATCAACAAAATGGAACCAGACATAGAATGGTATGGGGAGTGGTGGAGGATTTTGATTTGGTTGTCATCATCATCATTTAATGTTTGGACAGTTTGACATGAAGCTGGCCAACCAGAGAGCTGTCCAGACTCCAATTATCTCTTGTGGCATGGTTTCTACAGCTGGATGCCCTTCCTATCACCAGCCACTTTACAGAGTGTACTGGGTGGTTTATACATGCTGCCAGCACAGGTGAATTTACACAGCACTGGCACGAGTACATTTTATGAGGAACTGGCACCCATAAAGGGCAAGCATGTATGTATGGGTGACAACAATTTTACTTAGCTTGGCACATCTCTTGCATTATTTTGTCAGTTTCCTCCCAGAAGAATATGAAAAACAACATTACCAACCACAGGATATGAACTCAGAATATAAAGGGTTAGGGACTCTACAAGAGTGTAGGCTTGGAAGCACTCAACTGTAGAGATACTCTACTGGAGTGTAACATTGAAGTGTAGGCTCATAAAGACATTTTGCTGAAGTGTAAGATCAGCATGGCATTCTGTTGGAGTGATCCTGCCATCTCCGTGAATGCTAAAATGAGGGGACATTCGTTTGGAACTATCATATGAAGCCGAGACAGGGAGACACAAGCATTTTCATACATACCTACCAAATCCACTCACAAAGCTTTGGTTGGCCCAAGGCTATAGTAAAAGACATTTGCCCAAGGTGCTGCACAGTGGGACTGAACCCATAAACTACATGGGGGGGAAACAAATATCTTTGCCACATACCCATGTCTGCACCTATGATCAAAGAAAAATAATCTTAATTTGAATAATTCAATATATTATTTTTATTAACTTTATTCTTTTTTTTACCCTTTGAATTTTTTGAATTTTTTTTTTATTTCAGGAATTTGTAATTACACTATTCAAAGATGTTGGTTTTATTACACTCATGTGTGGAGATGGAACAAATGATGTTGGAGCTTTGAAACATGCAGATGTTGGTGAGGAAAATTTCATATAATTTCTTGATTTTTTTTTTGATTTTTTTTGATTTTATTTTATTTTATTTTATTTTATTTCCAGATAGCCTCCTAAATCACTTTGTTCATTTCTCAGTTTTCCTCTCAGTTCATTTGTGCTTCACCATCCATGCACACCAACATTACACATCATGCAGAGACTAAACTGCAAAACATGGTACCCTACAATTTTGTTTTGGTTTTTTAACTATCTTATTCATTCAATATTTTCTCACTGTAGGTGTGGCACTTGTCGCAAATGGCCCTGAAAGATTTCCAGAAAAATTAGACAAAAAAAGAAGTAAAAAATCTGAGGTAAGTAACTGTAATTAGTAATTTGGCTGAGATTTATAATTACTGTGAGAAAAATTGCTTCGTCAGATTCATCAACCTTCACCAAGTACTATGTATTGGATGGACTTAATTGTGTTAGAGCAGTGAAAATACCAGAAGCATGATTAGGTGCAGACATAGCTATGAGTCCCAACCATGTTGTCTTTGGTTTAGTCGCACTGTTTTGGGCAAGTATCTTCTACTACACATTTGATGACCGAATCCCTGTGGGTGGATTCGGTTGAAGGAAATTGAAAGAAACCCGTCGTATATGCATTTACGTCTATGTATGTATGTATGTATGTATATGTGTTTGTGTGTGCGCGCGTGTATGTATTTTAGGTTCCTATGTAATCGCTATTGGTACTGAGGTGGGGGGGGTTACATGGAGTTATCTCCCTTCACTTGACTTCCAAAATGCACTCCTAGTATTTATTTATCATATATTAATTAGAATTATAATACTATTAAAGATCTTTAAAGACCATAAAATGAAACATTCATTACTATTAATAAATAATTAGCAAACAATTCCTATACTACTTGTCTAGCGAGAATGTAATTTCCTTCAGTTCCTCATATCATACTTTTGAGCATTACTCCCCAGGTACTTAGCAACATCCGTCAGTTCAGTGGTTCCCAACCCTTTTTTTATGCCCTGCACCCATAAAAACTTTTAATATGTTCTCACACCCCTTAAAGTAATAATATATATAAGAATAAAGGTGCCTGGGGCAATTGCCCTCTTTGACCCACTATAAATCTGGCCCTGCTCGCACCCCCTGGAATGGAGGGTATATCAGCCGAAACGTGTTAACAACAAACAAGATGAGGACAAATATCCATCAAATGTAAATAATGTATATTCGTAACAGTTAGTAGCACAAGATATTCATAATAGTTTAGTACAAGCCATTCATAATAGTAATATAAGAGATATATCTTATGATACCGACTCATATAAAGAGAATTACCTTTTAACATTGGATTATTCATTTGCTTTAATTGTGTACAGATGGGGTGAGATGGAGGGCACACAGCACAGTCCTGCTTGTATTATTGTTAGTCTGCTATCTTTTGTCATTAGCTAATTTTGTTCTAATTTTGAATTTCACACAGAACATTAATACAGATGGTACTTCTACTGACCGAGTACAGGTACCACAGACGAGAGGGAAGTGTACAAGTAGAATTGCCAAACAGAGAGCAATTAATCGGGGAGAAAATCTTGCATACCCTGAGGTAAGTGCAGTGAAATAATTGTTGAACGAGTGTGTGGTTAACCAGTAGAATCTTTAGCTATGCTCCATCTATTGGTTGAAACTTCAATTATAAATTGATTGATTAGTTATATTCCATCATATCAGATATTGATTAGAATGATTGAGTTGACTGTGTTCCACCAAACAGTGGAAACAACTGTGATTGATTGATTAACTATGATCTGCTTTATCAACCAAAACATCCACAGTGCTCTTTCTTACAGCTAGGAACTACATTACACTCCTTTAGTACTTAACGTCCAGTTTGGTGGACAGGATAATTGAGAATTAAATGTCTACTTGATCATGGGGACACAGAGTAGACATAAGTTCAACTATAAGGACACTGATATTGAGCTGTTCAATCAAATGCCAATAGCTTGATTTCTGCTACAGGTATCACATTGTATTTCTTGGTAGAACACTATTCTACATTTCCCCATGGGTCACAAACCTATTAATGCCAGTCGTTTGTGGATAGTTAACATATATCTGGTAATCTTACCAGTCATAGACCAGTTGTCCTAGAGGAGAAAGCTCATTGATCTGCTTCACAAAATAGGAACTAACTCCTTAAAAGTTGTGTGTGATGGCAAAGCAAACTTAACCACATAGAAATTTTTTTTCTTTTACTGATTTTGTATTTACTTGGTCAGCAGGTGAGGTGTGTCTGCTGTCAAGAGTTGTCCCCATAAAATTTACCTGACTTGATGTAACTGAAACGTTTGATAGGTGGGGATCATACGGAGATCCTTTCCCAATTTTTGTTAACTCTGTGGCCACTAAAAGGCACTAACATCCATCTAGGTTTTTTTCTCCTTTAGGATTTTGGGAATATTCAGATGTTTTGGTGGTTCCCCCCCTCCCTAAGTCATTGAGTCATCATGATTAATTTACTGTGCTGATTCTGGTAAATGTGTTTTGCTTAATGACAAAAATCTTCTAATCTATTATTTAGAAAAAAATAGCAAACATCTTGAAACAAATGGAAGAAGAAGAAAAAGCTCAGGTTGTTCGATTAGGGGATGCGAGTATTGCAGCTCCATTTAGCTCCAAAGTGTCTTCTGCTATGTCTGGTAAGTAAATTCTGGTAACTAAACACTGCCAAGTCTTTCTAGGTTTTTGTGTCTCTTGTTCATTGTTTTGTATCCATTTTAAGTCATTCACACACATGCACACAATGAAAACAAAATATCCAGAAAGTCAGGTATTTATTTTAACACTCTCTAATTGTTGAATGCTAAGTTACAATTCCTATTACCAACACCTACAGATTTATATAAGTTTAGATGGAGGCTTGACTGAATGGTTAAGAAGTTTGCTTCCCAGCCACATGTTTGTAGGTTCAGCTCCACTACATGGCACCTGAGACAAGTGTCTACTACTATAACCCCTAACCAATCAAAGCCTTGTGAGTGGATTTGATTGATAGAAACTAAAAGAAGTCTGTTGTGTATGTATTTATATGTGTATTTATGTTTCTGTCATGCCATCGCATGATGGTTGTAAATTGAACATCACTGTATTACAAACAATATCATTCATTTGCAGTCTTCTGTGAAAAACATGTCTGGCCTCAGGAAGGACATTGGGCCATTGAAAATGTGCCTCAAGAAACTGACTCATCCAACACATCAGTCAAACTAGGGCTGTGGTAGAAGACACTTGCCCCAAGTGCCATGCTTTGGGATAAAATTCAGAGCTATATACTGGTTGCAAAACAAACCTTTTTACATAGCCGACAGCCATGTCTGAGCTTTGTCATCGTTCATTCATACAACTGAAATCTCTTTCATCTTTTACTTGTCTCAGTCATTGGACTGTGGCCATGCTGCGGCACCACCTTGAAGGATTTAGTCAAACAAATCAACCCCAGTACTTATTTATTTTTAAGTCTGGTACTTATTCCCTCAGTCTCTTTTGCTGAACTACTAAGTTACAAGGACATAAACCCACCAACACATGTTGCCAAGATCTGGGATGTATACAATGACACGCACGCACAACAGTTTCCATCTTCCAAATTCACTCACTCGGTATTAGTCACTCAGGGCTAGAATGGAAAAACACTTTCCTAAGGTGCCATGTGGTGGCACTGAACCCAGAACCATTGTGGTTGCAAACTTCTTAACTACACAGCAATGCAGCTTTCTGTTTTAGTCAGCAGTTCTTCCACATTGTCTAAAACTGCTCATGTTTTTATGTAAGGATTGAATAATTTCTGGGGGGTTTTTTTTTTCTTTTTTCCCCTTAGTTTGCCATATCATCAAACAAGGGCGTTGCACTTTGGTTACAACATTGCAGATGTTCAAGATTTTAGCCCTTAGTGCTTTGATATTGGCCTACAGCCAGAGTGTGCTATACCTGGATGGTGTGAAATTCAGTGACAGTCAACAAACAATACAAGGACTATTATTAGCTGGTTGTTTTCTCTTTAATTCCAGGTCGAAGGTAAGTCTGTTTGTTGCGTTTCCGAGATATATATATATCCTTTCGTTTTACAGTAGTTGGTTATTTGCCTGGCTTTTAGTAGGCAAAGATCTTTTTTGGAGGATTGTCTCTGTAAATATCATACAAGGATTGATTCAGATCTTTTATGGTATTCGTACATTTATCAAAACTATCATCTGTGATGGTAAAGTGAAACAGTTGCAACTGGAAATTGAAACCTGAACATTTCTCTTTTGTATGTGGTATATATGATCAGATTGGAGCCTGGTGCAGCCATCCGGTTCACCAGTCCTCAGTCAAATCGTCCAACCCATGCTAGCATGGAAAGTGGACATTAAACGATGATGATGATGATATATAATGTGTTTATTATCAGCTCTTCCTCTTCCCCACCCCCCATGTGTCATGCCAACAGGCATTGGCAATCATGATTTTTCTTGGGAAAGACACAAGGTCATCTTACCTTCTGCCAGTTTATTTGCACTTAACTCTGTTAATCTCTTCTTCTCTTACACTTAACCTTGAGGCACAGAGCTTATTTGACACTTAGAGGGAACTGGTTCACATGCCCCCCCCCCCGGGCATGTACACACATCAAAGGGCTTGTTTAGCCCATATCTAGGAGCCAGTTTTTCTTCTAGACCTATTTTCCTTAATCACAGGACCATCTTCTGCTATTAGCTCCATAACAGGGGTCCTTGACAGATACTCCTGTCCCGGATCAGAACAGACCTGGAAATAGTAATGACTAAGGGCTGGTTCCATATTACCCCCAAACTCCCAAACCAAAGCCTCACCACTGACTGTAGTTTAATGTCTTCTCCAAGACATTGTTAACTTGGTTTCAAATTTTGGTACAAGGCTAGCAAGTTCCAGTCATGAGAGTTAGTCAATTACACCAACCTCAGCGCTCAACTGGTACTTATTTTATCAACCCCAAAAGGATGAAAGGCAAATTCAACTGCACGAGGAATTTGAACTTGGAACATGAAGACAGGTGAAATGCCGCTAAGCATTTTTCCCAGCATGCTAACCATTCTGCCAGTGCGTCCCCTTAAATATTGTTACTATTGACTGTTATTAATATCATGTTTCTTTTCTTTGGTCTCTCTTTTTAACCTTTTGCTCTCTCCGTCTCTTTGCCAGCCTTTACGTACATTATCAAAAGAACGGCCTTTACCTAATATATTCAATATTTACACCATCTTAACGGTGCTGGGACAGTTTGTAGTCCATTTTACAAGTTTGGTATACTTGGTTAGAGACGCCAGAGTTCGCTCAGGATACGAGTAAGTAGTTCTTGTTTTTGTTTGTTTATTTGTTTATGTTTTAGCTTTTTGGTACCAACCTACTTGAGACTGATTCCTGGTTCTTTGATACAAACTTCATGTTTTAAAGCAATCTAAAGTAAATCCTTCCGCCAAAATTTCATTTCTAAGTTATGTTCCAAACATCTGTTTGACCCTTTAGCATTCAGATTGTTCTGTCAAATGTAATGTTTATATAATCAAAGTGTTTTGAATTAATCATGCATTACATTGTAGCATTAAAATTTCAATGATGTCATTGTTTATTCTTGTCAAGCCATCTAATCTGTGCTAGCATGGAAAACAAATGTTAAATGATGATGACAATATATATATATATATATATATATATATGAGAGGCTCTGCCAAGCTTCATTGAAGAAGCTTGTATCATCCCAAAGCTATTGTAGGCAACATTTACTTTTGGTTTTATAATAATTATATCAGCCCCATTACTACTTACCTGAATATTCATTTAATTACTCGCTTTTTATCAATTGTCACAGACAGATGCCCAAGATTCCACACATTGGAATCAAACCCATGCCTACACTATATATAATGTTTTACCAAATTCTTAACACCATGTCTATGTTATATCTGTACATGATATATTTACCTTTTTATCTCCTTACATTTTCAGTGAGTATCGGAAAGTTGACCTTGAAGCTAAATTTGAACCCAATTTGCTCAACACCACAGTTTATATTATTTCTGTGACACTTCAAGTTTCTACATTCTTTGTAAATTACACTGTAAGTGCTACTGAAAACTCTCTCTCTCTCTCTCTCTCTCTCTCTCTCTCTCTCTCTCTTTCTCTCTCTCTTTCTCTCTCTCTCTCTCTCTCTCTCTCTCTCTCTCTCTCTCTCTCCTCTCTCTCTCTCTCTCTCTCTCTCTCTCTCTCTCTCTCTCTCTCTATATATATATATATATATATATATAGATATATATATATATATATATATATTTATTGTCAATTATTACAATTGTTATAAAATATTTAGCAAAAGGTAATCCTAATCTCCGACCTAACATGGACATTGTGTTATTTACCAGGAGTAGAATTTTGGTCCTCTGCCATTACAGCATTCACTCCACTTTCTTTCAAATGAACTCATTTCAGATATGCTCTCACAATGATATTTCAAGCATAGATCTTTCTACAGTCCTTTGCATTGTAGTCAATTGATGTTCCACAGCAGCCCACATCTCACTTGCATTTAAGTGTGCAGATAAGACAGCACTATTGAAGAGAGTGACACCTAGGATCTTGTCCAGAATACATATATATATACACATACAAAGCAGGGTTGGACTGAGAGTATTAAGGGCCCTTAGGCATAACTGTTTACCAGGCCACTTTGTGTGTTTTGGTAGAGTTAACATGTAGAGTGCGGGGCCCCTCAGAGCTCCAGGCCCTCTGGCAGTGCCTGATTGACCAACGGCTCAGTCCGCCCCTGATACAAAGCAAACGCATAATATTGTTTTCCTTCTCTTCTTCACCAGGGCGAACCATTTATGGAAGGCTTAAAAGACAACAAACCCCTATTGTATAGTTTATTAATATCTGGCTCTACAGTGTTGCTATTAGCTTCTGGAATCTTCCCACAGATGCTGGATATGTTTCAACTTGTAGAACTTCCAAGTGATGTAAGTATTGCCTGCAAGACATTGCGGTTTCTTCTTTCTATATTCTTGAAAAATAAAAATTTCTGTGTCATATGAACACCAACTTCTCCACATGGCCTCAGGGACACAGTGTTCAGTTTTTAGCCACACAGATTTGAGTTCCGTCTCACTGCATGGCTCCTTGGTTCAGTGTCTTCTATTATAGTCTCTGGCTGACCAATGGAATTGGTTGATGGAAACTGTGTGGAAGCCTAGTACTTTAAGTCTGGTACTTATTCTATCAGTCTCTTTCACCAAACTGCTAAGTCAGGAGCACACACACACTTTTCACTCAGTGCACTTACCACCTTTTCCACTCTTTTGTCCTATTTTGTGTTATATTCATGTTGTACCTGGACCTCATGTTTCTCTCTTTCTCTGTCCTCCTCAGCAAGACAACTGCTCCTCTCCCTCTATCACAGTTTCTTATTCCTCCAGTCTATACCCTGCTCAGTTGGAAGGTACTTGGCAACCTCACCTGTGCCTCTTAAAAAGCACCTAGTCCTCTCTGTGAAGTGGTTGAAATTATGAAGGGTAACTGGCTATAGAAACCTTGCCAAGGCAGACATGGAACCTGGCAGAGCCCTCTGGCTCATCTCTTCTAGTCAAATCATCCAACTCATTATCAACATCAAGCAGACATTAAAAGATAAGATGATGACATAAACATACAACTGGCTTCCACACAGTTTCCATCGACCATATTCATTCACAAGGCATTAATCACCCCTGGGCTAGAGTGGAAGACATTTGTTCAAAGTGCCATGCAGTGGAACTGAACCTGAAATCACATGACTACAAAGCAAGCTTCTCAATCGCACAGGCATGATGACATCTCCTAAAAATAAAACACAAAATTTTATCATTTTAAAACAAAAGACTTTTTGTTCCCATGATATTTCCATATAAATAATTGACCCAGCCAAGCTCTAATTGTGGAGGGTGTCTGTGGAAAGGGTAGACCCAGGAAGACGTGGGAGGGAGTGGTGAGAAAGGATCTTGAAATGCTGGGCCTCACTGGGGAAATGATAAGGGACCGGGGGTGGTTATGGTGATTTACTGTACTTGAGAAGAGGCATCAAGCCAAGTAAAATTGCTGTCATCCATACATACAGGCTTGTCCTTTACAGGTGCCAGTGCCACATAAAATGCAGTTGTGCTGGTGCTGCATAAAAGCACCTGTGCTGGTGGCACATGAAAGTCAATTAGCACACCCCACAAAGTGGTTGGCATTAGGAAGGGCATCCAGTTGTAGAAACCATGCCAGAACAGACAATTGGAGTCTGGACAGCTCCTGTCAAACCATCCAGCTCATGGCAGCATGGAAAATGGATGTTAAACGATGATGATGATGATGATGATTTGTATAGTATTTTTTATTCTGTAATCAACTAATTTTCTAAGACGTATATTAATTGTTTTTCTCTTTCTCTTTTTCTCTTCTCCAGTTCTGCCAAACCCTGGTGATTGTCATCCTTTTAGATATGGTTGGTTCTTTCGTGATCGACAAAATATGTCACTATTTCTTTGGAAAAGGCAAAGTACGCAAAGTATGAATCAAAGAAAGGAAGTCAGGGTGGGGTGGAAGTTGATGTGTGTGTGTTTTTTTTTGGAGGGGGGGTCTTTTTTGTTTTGTTTTTGTTTGTTTTGAGTTGTTTTTTGTTTTTTTTTTTAAAGAAGACAAAAAGGAATGGCTCGGATACCAGGCAATAAAGAAATTACACAGATGTTGAGTCCCAGAGCATTTATTATTGAAATTACACAACCTTGAACCCATGGCTGCCATGGGATCTTTGTTGTTTTTTATTTTTTATTTTTGTTTTACTTTTGATCTTTTTTTCTCTTTCTCTCTCTCTCTCTCTCACTCTCATCACATCTGATCTCATGTATTCCAATCATTGATTTGAAAACTGTTGGCGCTGCCAGCCACCATTCTTTTCTTGTCATTCTTACTTATTCCAAAAACATTGACATTAATTCTAAAGAAAAAAAAAAGAAAAAAGAGACAATCCTGCAGTAAATGCATACAAACGCTGCATGTACAAAAAAAATGTGAAAACGGGGGGGTTCTGTTCTTACATAGTTCTTTTTTTTTTTTTCCATACTGTATATTAAAAAAAAAAAATTGTTTTTTCACTCAAAATTTCTACTACAACCAAACCTTTTAAATATTTCTTTCAACTTAAAGATATTGAAAAGCAAAAAAAGAAACAAAAATAGCAAAAAATATTTCTTGAATATTTATTTCTTTTAATTTAACAATTTTTATGGCGAAGAAAAAAATTTTCATTTTATTTTTTAAAAAAGTCCTAATTTTATTAATTTTTCTTCTGCAAACATAATAATAACTTTAGATTTAAATTTAAAAGTTAATAACAGTTTAAATATTTATATAAAGTTAATTTTGAATTTCTATTAATGCATTTTTCTAGACAGTCACAGAAGTGAAAAAATATATATATAATTCACTATTAAGGTTGTTGATAATGGGATAAATAATTCATTAATCTATAACGAAGATTAAAAAAGAAAAAAGATCGGAATGGTTTGCTTATATGTATATATATATATGTATGTATGTATGTATGTACATCTATATATATATACAAGTATATACATACATGCCATTTCCTCACCTCCCTCCCCAAATATGAGATGATACCTTTTTAAATATTATTTTTTTAAAATTTTTAAACTATTCCCATGATGATAATTAATTGTACAACTGTGAACTAGCTGCTCCAAAGAGACATATCTGAACTTGTTGTACCTAACCAGTAAACGCAGACCATTTTCCTGAAGTAGTAACCTGATGACTTCTTGTTAGAATCTCTTCAATAAAATGATCGTTGCCAAATTGATTGGAACTGGATGTATGTGTTTTTGTTGTTTGTATTTTGATTTTCTTTTAACTCCATGTTGAAGAATTATTTAAATGGTATCTTAAAAAGGAATATTTATTAATTATATATACACACATACACACACCTACATTTATCCTACATAATTGGCCCTCCATCAGTTATAACGATGAGTGTTCCAGCTGATTCAATCAATGAAACAGCCTGCTTATGAAATTAATGTGCAAGTGGCTGAGTACTCCACAGACACATCTACCCTTCATGTAGTTCTCAAGGAGATTCAGCTTAATGCAGAACGTTGATGCAGCTGGCCCCTTTGAATTACAGGTACAACTCAATTTTTTCCAGCTGAGTGAACTAGAGCAACTTGAGATAAAAAGCCTTGCTCAAGGGCACAACACACTAGCGGGGAACCTAACTCATGACATTACAATTGTTCGCTGAATGCCCTAACCATTAAGCCACTCACCTTCACTATATCATACACACTAAAGTGGTTGATGTTAGGAAGGGCATCCAGACATAGAAACAGGCCAAATTAGACTGAAACCTGGTACAGCTCTCTCCTGCTTGACAACTCTGGTCAAATCAACTTACTCATGCCTGCATGGAAAACAGACGGTCAAGGATGATGATAACAATGACCACACATATAAACACTTCTATTTGCTTTGGCAAGTGGGCTGTGGACATGCTGGGGTAAAATAAATCTCAAAATTATATATTCATTTTTACAGCTGCCCCAGGAGCATTTTTCAGTGCTCTTTATATTTTGTTTTTCAGTGATTCTATAGGATAGCCAGAAATTATTTAGTTTGTCAAAAACTATCATTTCTTTAGGTTTGTATGATTTCAACACTGGAGATCACAATCATACATAAATTCATTTTTTTCTTCAAAATTTGAATTGAAAAATATTTTTGGGATTTAATTCATCTTTCTTTCCATAACTTTGCATTTTAATTTGTTTGAAGCTTCACATTTTTTTAAACGTGACAGATTGAAAAATTATGCAACAATAAAATTTTCACAAATAGTTTTGTTTCAAAATTTCTTTTTTATGGAAGTGAGTGGAAGCAGGGGTTAAAATTTTGGAAAAAAATTTTATTTATTTTTACAGAATTGTAATCTCTGATGTTTAAAAATATATAAATATAAAAAAAAGTACAATGGTTGGCAAATTAAATAATTTCCTACTCTATTGTTTAAGATTACCCCTGTTTTCTACCTCTTAGTATAACAGAAGAGCTGGGTAAGCTGAAAAAATAATCTGAAAAAATAATCCCTTTTTTTTTTCAACTATTTTTCCAAAGAATTTTAACATGTAGCCCAGAAATTTCATTCCAAAGAAATCTGTAATAGATCTATAACCGTATATACATATATATATTACATGTATGAGTGTGTATATTGCGTATATTGCGTGTATATATATATATATAAAATGTATGTATGTGTGTGTGCGTATATATATATATATATATATATATATATATAATTGAATAAATGAGGGCAGTTCTGAAAAGAGTACCATTTGCAAAATATATGATTTTGTTTTCTTAAATAGTTCTTGAATTTTTTTTTTTTTTTTTTTTTTTTTTTTTTGATTTCTAAAAAAATTATTTTCATTCAAAACAAAGTTGGGTGAAATAATACAGAAAAATATAGTTTTTATTTATTTTTTATAAGGGGATTTACCAATGGATAAAACTGAAATAGAGATACAGTTAATATTTGCTGCACTCAAAGACAAGCTGTTATGTCAGTGTTAGGAATAAAGCTCATCTTAAATACCATTCCATCAAAATCGTTCTGATTTTAGGGTTTTGTTTTGTTTTGTAATTTTTTGTTTGTTTTTTCTATTTTTAATTGAAAGAAGGTGGGAGTCTTTTCTTTATCTTAATGTATTTTGGTTTCTACTCATTAAAAAGACAACTTGGTTTCATTGTTGTGTTTAATTTTTACTTAAGATTAAATTAAACCATTCATAAAATGGCTTTGTAATACACTAACAGTATGAAACATCAAGAGGAAACAGGTTTGGTAAGAAGTTCACTTCCCAACCGCATGGTTCTGGGTTCAGTCTTA